>NW_017537451.1:68934-72840 GCF_001853355.1 Bactrocera latifrons
AGAGACGAATGAAAACTAGACAACAGCAGCTGCGCGGTATTAGAGTAAACGTCACTTCTTCAGTGTTACTTTTTCAAATGTTCCACACTAGCAACTTACACGATGAGCTGTAATAATATTCCGACCAAAAACAACACTTACTGGACGTCCTTGAAGCCTCTGGAAAGGAGAACAATTAATGAGATAACGAGAAATTGACGAAACGAGTTGTTTATTTTTAACAGCTGCTTCCCATAAAACTAGTTTTCGCACGTTAGCTCCCTTTTTTTTCGTAGACCAGGTCACATACATATGTGTAATTAAATATATAACAGCTCTTTTTTGCTCTTGCTATTTATTACAGTTTTTCTCAACTTTGAGATTTATTTAAAAAAAGATTTTTTTTAATTTTTTAACCAGTTTGTTGTTTATGTTTTCCGTCGTGCTTTTATTTACGGCTGGAAGGACCATTATGTTGACTTTTGCGTCCAACTTGTGTATGGGAACACTTACCACCTTTATAATATGTACTTCTTTACCACTTTTAACGACACAATTGCCTCATGCGATTCACAAATTTTTCGAAAAATGTTCGTACAAAAGCCGTAGGGAGGCATCTTTCCATCGACGGCAATAAGTTTTTACTTGTTCAATCGTTTAGAGTTGTGAGGAGTGTAATGTGTTTGAGTATAGTAGTTTATGGTGTTTGTGTATATTTTGGTGTTCCCAAGTGTGGTGTGTTGGGGGTGTCAGTATTGTGGTTTGTGGAATGGTGTGTAAGCGGGCGGTAGATTATACTCATTTCACTATAAAAAAATAGTGAAATTTCAAAAAATTATATCTCGGTTTACTATAAAATTTACCGATACCCAGATATAAACAAACCGAAAAACGGTGTCTTGTAATCGACCAAAGGAAGTTTAACAACGCAACTACTGAGGAAAGACTTTCAATTCCAAATATACCAATTTATTTTCCACGTTCGAAAGATGTCAATACTTTTCATCGCTTGATTTAAGGTTTCCATCAAATTGAAATAGATGAACGCGACATACATGCATAAAACAGCATTTTCCACTGCAAAGGAACATTAGAGATTTCTAAGAATAATTGAGTAAAATTTTAATTAAGTTAAAAAGGAAAAACTTAAGATACAAATGATTAAATGCGATTTCTTAAATGAAGAAAATATAATAATAAGCCACATAATTACAAAAGAAGGTAGTAAACCGAAACCAAACAGTGGAAGTGATAGAAAAGATTATACTTCTAAGAAGTGTTAAAGCGATAAAAACACTGCTGACAAAGTTCAGGAGGTTTTGACGTTTAGCAATTGCTCTCTCACTCCCAATTAGGGATGAGTTGGGCTTCTTTTTATTTCTCACTAGAGGACCCGTCCACGCTTCACTGTCGCTGATACATAGATAGTACTACTACAACCATTTATATCATTTCTATTTTTTGGATTATAACTATTAGTTTAATGAGATATAGCATTTTTGTGAAGCAACTTGTGTTAGTTTACAAAAAAAAAATGATCATAAAGCATTTCGTGTGTTAATAAAGCACTGCTTTTTGGGGAAAAATACTGTTAAATTTGGGCACAGGGAAATCCACCGCTGAAAAGATATTTGCTTTCCAGCTTAGCAAATGAGCACCGAGGACTATTGTGTGTGACAATAGAAACATAGGTCCATCATTTCCGACTGGAAAGGTTATGATATTAGTCTTTTGGGATGCACGTGGTATAATATATACTTTACAACTGATTACTGAGCTAGTTATAATCTATTTCACTGCGAATTTGATTGTAGTTCGTTTCTACTATTCCAAATACTAGGTAATTGTGTTATTTTTGAGGAAGAATCTGTTTAAAATTAAACGCACATATTCAAATGATTCCTACAAACCAGAAGTTTGAAAAAATGCTTATGATATGAAATATAATTTTTGCATTTATGAGTTGTATTAGATTTGTTAACTTACCCTGATTCTAAGCTATGTATCTCCCAACCAATTTTCAGCCAAATCGACTCAGCCGTTCTTGGGTTATAAATATTATAACTAACAACAACTTTCGTTTCTATATTATATATAGATGTGAGGTAGCTTTTATTATTATTATTATTTATTTATTTTTTTTTTTTTTTKAAGAAATGAAATATTCAAGTGATTTCTACAAACGAGAAAYTTGAAATTTTGAACAAATGCTTATGATTCGTAATATAATTTTTGTATTTATGAGTTGTATTAAATTTTGACATAAAGAGGCAGAAAGTATCCTATAGTTACCCTGGTTCTAAGCCACCACCTCACCAATTTTCAGCCAAATCGGTTCAGCAGTTCTTGAGTTATAAACGGTGTAACTAACAACAACTTTCGTTTATATATAGATTACTACAAATATAAAAATAATAAGTTGACTCCTTCGACTACCTAATATTATCCAGAGTATTCATTGATCTATTTGAGAGAACAATTCTCATTAAAATATTATATGTAAACATACATACAAGATGCATACATATGTTAAGAAAATAAAGTCTTTTTTTCATTGTCTGCCAGACCCATTTGTGTTGCTTCCTTGTCCAGTCTGGAGAAAGCAGAACTAACGGCGCGGGTGTTGAGGCCGATGATATCAATATCATCGGCATACGCCAGCAGCTGTACACTGTTGTAGAAGATGGTACCTTCTCTATTTAGTTCAGCASCTCGAATTATTTTCTCCAGAAGCAGGTTGAAGAAGTTGCACGATAGGGAGTCGCCTTGTCTGAAACCTCGTTTCGTATCGAACGGCTCGGAGAGGTCCATCCCGATTCTGACGGAGCTTTAAGTGTCGCTCGACGTCAGCTTACACAGCCGTATTAGTTTTGCTGGGATACCAAATTCAGACATCGAGGCATAAAGGCAGCTCCTTTTCGTGCTGTCGACAGCAGCTTTGAAATCGGCGAAGAGGTGGTATGTGTTGATTCTCTTTTCACGGGTCTTTTCCAAGATTTGGCGCAATGTGAATATCTGTTCGGTTGTTGATTTGCCGGGTCTAAAACCACACTAATAAAGTCCAATCACTTTATTGACGGTGGCATTTAATCTTTCACACAATACGCTCGATAGAACCTTATGCGATGTTGACGAGGCTTAACCCACCGTAATTGGCGCAGATTGTGGCGTCTCCGATTTTAAGAATTGGGCATGCTTTCGTCCGACCATATTTTACAAAGAAGCTGATGCATGCTCCTTGTCAGTTCTTCGTCGCCGTGTTTGAATAGCTCGGCCCCCGCCACTTTGTTGTTCTTCAGGCGAGTAATTGCTATTCAACTTTTTCATGGTCGGGCAATGGAACGTCTGCTCCGTAGTCATCGATTTGGCAATCAGGTTCGCCTTCTCCTGGCGTTGTGTGTTCACTGCCATTCAGCAGGCTGGAGAAGTGTTCCCGCCATAATTTAAGTATACTCTGGGCATCGATGACTAGATCACTTTTGCGGGTTCTACAAGAGTATGCTTCGGCCTTGAAACCTTCTGTAAGCCGCCGAATTTTTTTGTAGAATTTCCGAGCATTACCCATGTCGGCCAGCTTTTCAAGCTCTTTGTACTCACGCATTTCGGCCTTTTTCTGTCTGAAAGTGCGTCTCGCTTCCCTTTTCAACACTCGATATCTATCCCATCATCCCGCACGTGTTGTAGTCGATCGTAACGTTCCAATGTAGGCAGCCTGTTTTCTCTTCGCTGCGACAAGGCACACTTTGTCGCACCAGCTGTTCTTTTGCACTTTCCGAAAACCAATGATTTCGGTTGCAGCTATACGTAAGGAGTTTGAAATTCCATCCCAAAGTTCCCTTATACCGAGTTGTTGACGAGTGCTCTCAGAGAGCAGGAGTGCAAGCCGAGTAGAAAATCGTTCGGCTGTCTGTTGTGATTGCAGCTTCT
>NW_017537451.1:73060-80978 GCF_001853355.1 Bactrocera latifrons
AATCTAGTACTACAAATAACCATATTTCGGGCCCCGGAGAAGTCGATTAGCCTTTACCCATTTGGGGATGTTTTGTCGTGGAGGCTGAATCTACCGACCGTAGTGCAAAAGATACCTTCTTTGCCCACCCTGGCGTTAAAGTCGCCAAGCACGATTTTGATATCGTGGCGGGGGCAGCTCTCATAAGTGCTTTCCAAGCACTCATAAAAGGCATCTTTGGTCACATCGTCCTTCTCATCCGTTGGGGCGTGGGCGCAAATCAGCGATATGTTGAAGAACCTCGCTTTGATGCGGATTCTGGCTAGACGTTCAATCACCGGAGTGAATGATAGTACTCGACGACGGAGTCTCTCTGGCACCACGAATCCCACACCAAACTTGCGCTCTTTTATATGGCCTCTGTAGTAAATGCCACAAGGACCTACTCGTCCCTGTCCTTGTCCCGTCCATCGCATTTCTTGGACGGCGGTGATATCAGAATTTATTTTCACGAGAACATCAACCAGCTGGGCAGCGGTACCTCCCCAATTAAAGCACCGGACATTCCAGGTGCATGCCTTCAATTCGTAGTCCTTAATTCGTTTGCCATGGTCGTCAGCAAAAGGGGAGTCTCTCATCCGAGGCTGATTGTTAATTTTCATTGGAGGTAATCTGGTATACTAAAGACTAGTGAGCTTATTTTCATTTTGTTCTCTAGAAAAATGATTCTTTATATCAATATGTTTTGTTCTTTTGTAACATGAAGGGTTATTAGCAATACATATACAACCTTGATTATCTTCACAAATTTTTATTGGATCCAACAACTCAACCTTTACACTTTTTAACAATTATTTCAACCATTAAGCTTCCCTTGCAGCCTCACATAATGCCATATATTCTGCTTGAGTCGATAAAACAGCTACGGAATATTGTTTCTTTGTATTCCAACAAACTAAGCATGATTCAAACATTTGAAACGAATATCCTGTAGTATTTTTTCTATCAGTTTCACTCCCACCCCAATCAGAGTCAACTAAACCTAATAAAATATTTATAATCACGTTTCTTAATATAAACAAAGTTTAAATCAATAGTACCTTTAAGGTATCTGAGAAGCCTTTCTAAACATCCCCATTATTTGTGTTGGTATATCTACCTAAAATATTGATTGATGTACCTAAGTCTAGTCGCGAACATATCATAACGTACATAAACAGTCAATTATATTACGACATGGCGCATCACATCGGTCATCTGAATTTAATGCCTCATAATCGATTTTACTTTATTTTGAGTGTAAGTGGTTTGACTTAAGCACAACTGATTCTTTTTCTGTTCAATTTTTATTCCAATGAAATATCGGATCTCAAATATGTCCATCATTATAAATTTATTCATCAAATAATTTTTACACTTGTGTATTGTTTTAATATTTGCAGTTGCAATAACCAAATCGTCTACAAACACATTTTTTAATACGTCCCCTTTGCCAAGAACATAAGTGCAATGATCTACTGTGAAATTCGCAAAACCCATATCCTTTAATAATCTATCAAAATACTTAAACCAACAAACCAACTTGCTTGATACCATTTATGGCTTTATTTAATTTACAGACTTTGTCTGTATCACAGGATAATCCTGGAGGTACTGTTACGTAAATTTCCTCTTTTAACGTACCGTTTAAACATGCTGTTTTAACATCCATGTGATGAACTTTTAAACCAAATTAGTTGGAGAAAGCCAATATAAAACGAAAACACGAAATTCTAGCTACTCGAGCAAACGTTTCATATAATAATTTAAATATTCTTGTGTAAAACCTCGTGCAACAAGTCATGCCTTGTGTTTGACTGGGTTACCTAATTCGTCGTGATTAATTGTAAAAACCCATTTACAGTCAACCATATTTTTGTGTTTAGCTCTTTGTACAAGTGACCAAGCTTTGTTATAAGAATGCGAATCTGGTTCTTCCTCTATTGCTTTTTCCCAATAAGACCTATCACTTCTACTTTCTATTTCTTTAAATGTATTGTATTTGGAGGGCTACTAATGAAAATATGAGCATTCATTATACAATTATATGACAGTGAGTTTTTTTTTTTTATTATCTGATATCTGTTTGCGGTCCTTTAATCTTTCACTTTTTCTAACATCGTTATTATATATCGGTTGTGAACCTGACGATTTAGAACTGTGTTAATCTACTGATACATTTTCAACCGTATTTACAGGTTAAAATTTTTATCAAATTTATCCAAATAATCATACTGTTCATCTGTATTAAGTATTTCAGATTTTTCTTCCGTACTTTCATTCGGGAATTTTTGCTTCATTCGGGAAATTAAAGCCATTTGATTGGACCATATTTGTTTCATTTATAATAATATCTCTTGCTGTTATAAAGCCTTTGTTATCATCAAGTATACATTTCTTTGATTTCGCATCAAATTTTCATTTTCTTGTTTTGTTATGCACATATACTGTCGAACCGAATACCTTCAAATACTTTAAATTCGGTTTTCTACTATGCCACAGTTCATATGGAGTCTTTGTACTACTCCTCAGAGCTTTACGTGGATTAATATTAATTAAATAGGTAGCTGTCAGTACTACTTCATCCCAAAAAAACTTGTCCCTCGCTTTTTCTGTTATTGTTCTTATCATTCGTCCCATTCAACTGTGGAGTGTATGGAACTGTTAAATAGTAAGTGATCCCTCTTTAAACACAATAATCCTTCATCTCATTCGATAAGTATTCTCGACCATTGTCTATGTACATACTTGTATAACAAATTTTGAATTGAAATGTGCTTCACTTTTAGCGACAAAGTCTTTAAACATTACAGAAACGTCAGATTTATAAGTTATTAGATACGTTACACAGTAATGTGTAAATTGATCAACAAATATTATATGACATAATAATTTTTACGGTTTACATACCTTTGTTTTCAAGAATTACTTCACCATTTTTAGATTCTTTGACACCTTCTTTATGAAATTCGATGGTCATCCCAGAGTTCTGCATCTTTCTAACAGAAAGTAAGTTTTCCGGTATATCACGGCAAAATAAAACATTATCTAGTGTGATCGGATTTTGTAAATTGTTGGGTAGTCTCACTATGCCTTTCTTTGTTGGGTACACGTATTCACCGCACTTTGCATTTGCGATTTCCACTGGCGGATCTAATTCAATATACTCAAAAAACATGTAGAATGATAACAGTGTTATATTTAAGTCTCGCTACACCGCGTCATCATGAACGCCTGTAGCGAGTCCTGCTGTGCTGTTGCAATTTGAACGGTTTTGGTTACTTCAGAACCTTGTTTGTTTAAACTCTTTTTATACGTGTCCTTTTTAATGTAGCTTATTTTTCCGCAATGATGGCACTTTTACTTCTTGTTACAATTACTTTTAAAATATTTTTGTTTGAATTTATTTTTAAAATTATATGATGTTATTTTGCGAATGTTTTGTGAAATGTTCCCTACGGCTTGTAGTACTTTTACACTTGGATCTCTATCAGCACTTCTAAGTTTTGTTTCATTACTTGATCATTTATCTTCAGATAACGTTTCAATCGAGGGTGTAACACCATCATAAGACGGTATGGTAAAGTAAGTAGCAAATGTGATATTTTATCCATCTCGTCGATCTTAGCTCCCGAAGCTAACAGTTCAGTTATCAAATCATCAAAAACATTGAAATGATTCACTTTTGAATTTTAATGAGAGTAACTTCTTTCGTACAGCTAACAGCGTTGTAATTTGTTTAGCTGTACTTTCGTTGCTTGCAAACTTAAGAAAAGAGTCACTTAGGAATTCAATAATCAAACTTTCGCGTTCCTTCTAGTATTCTACCATTTTTCATATGGATTTGGGGTATTTTCGTCTATAACCTTTAAAGCGTCGATTTCAGCTAAAAGTGCTCTAACTCGAAACTTCCATATTTCATATTTTTTCGCCGCAAAATGGAACAATGTTTCGTCTTACTTTTTCCATGGCTATTGTTAATTATGTTGTATACTGGGCTCATAACCTGTTGAATTTTCTTTTGTAAAATAATTAGATCAGTTCAACTTTGTATAATGCTTTATTTCGATCACGTGCGGCCAACTTGCCATTCACACATATTATATATTATATATGTTTATTAAAATTCAAAAGAAAACTTACATATTTCGTAGTAGTATCCAAACAAAATCGAACTTTTCAGAAGAAGGTACAGCTATGACAACTCACCTGTATATAGTATTAACGAATTAGACATAACCATCGATGAGTTCCATGTCAGTTAAGACTCCCGGTGCAGACGGAATTTCATTTCCCATGCTAAAAAGTTTGAAAGGCAAAGGTCTCAAAAATATAATTGTTAAATTGAACCCAAAAGCTGAGTAAATATGGTGGTAGTAGCCATTCCTAAATCCAGTAACGTATCTACAGATGAGCTTAGTTACAGGCCAATATCGCTCCTCTGCTGTAAGGGCAAACTATTAAAAAAATCATATTGAAGCGAATCTCGTGGTTCAAATTATATAAAAACCTTCTCAGCCGTAACCACGTTCATTTAACTACTATATATTTAACTATTTACTCTATTTCGAAGAATTCACCAAAAACGCCTTATCCAAAAGAAATCACATATCTACTATCACTTTGAATTACGAAAAATCTTTTGACAGGGTCGGTTCACATATCATCTTACGACCTCTTAAGAAGTGTCAAATTCGTTGAAAGATATTTAACTTTATTAAATATTTATTTTATGCTGATGATGTGCTGCTGTAAAAAATTGGGCAAATTGCTCCGTTGCGAAAATCACTTCCTTGTAAGGAACATTGTACACATCTTCGCAAAGAACTAGTATATAGACTTAATATAATTAAGGATCTATCATCAAAATATTGTTTGATTAGTATTTCTTCTCTCATCAATATTATAGGGACTTTAATTGTATCTAAGATAGATTATGTTCTCCCTATATACGGTAATTGGGGAAAAAACAATAGGGGCTTGAACAGTTATTTTTGGATTTAAAAACAATTTTTGGTTATAAGGTGGCACACACTAAATACACTAAGGGTGTTCAGACAGAACCTGTTAATTTGGTAATTAATTAGTTGATACTTCGTTAAAAGGCTTAACTGTGAACATATTTTTTGCACCACCTGTCTAGTATGGTAAATTTTATTCCGAAACAGCTGATTAAATTTTATTAAAGAGTAAAAATACCTCAACAAAGTGCAAAATCAAATCATTGTCAGTAACAGAAACAGCTGATTCAATTTTATTAAAGAGTAAAAATGCCTCAACAAAGTGCAAAATCAAATCATTGTCAGTAATTTAATTTAAAATTATGTGCGGTAGATCAAATTTATTACTGGTAAGTATTTAAAATTGATGTACAGAGGACCCAGACATATTCAGTGCAGATGAAGATTTGGTTGAGGATACCATTGACGAGGTGTAAGACGATATGCTCATTACACTAAACTGTCGTAGAGGCTGAAAATATTGTTCTAAAGTCAATTCAGTGGAGCAATGATATATTAACCACTATGAGTGACAATCGGTTCCGTCCAATGCTGCGTGTAGACCGAACTCAATTTGACCCTCATATCAAGGGATGAGGATTTTAAAGTAGTAGTGGCAAGCAATTTCCGATTGCTATATAGCTTTAGATTGAGCTCTTCTGGAGAAAGTGCATCGATACGAAAAATTGCGCCAACTTTTGGGATTGGTGACGGAAAAACGTTAACAAATATGAATCGCAGAGTATTCAAAGCATTTTTAAAACAACTCCATATATATATATATATTGGCCAGATAATACAGAGCGCTCTTTAATAGTACGAGAAGGTTTAATGAACTACCATTTTGTGTAGGTTACGTGGATGGCATTGAAATAAAACTCGCCGAATACCCAATAAAAAATTATGTACAATATGTATATGTACAAAAATACATTCCCGATTCTGACGGAGCTTTTGGTGTTGCTCAACGGCAGTTTAGTTTTCCGGGGATACCAAATTCAGACATCGCGGTATAATGGCAGCTCCTTTTCGTGCTGTCAAAGTCAGCTTTGAAATCGAGGAAGAGATGGTGTGTGTCGATTCTCCTTTCACGGGTTATTTTAAAGATTTGGCGCATAGTGAATATCTGGTCGGTTGTTGATTAGCCGGGTCTAAAGCCACACTGATAAGATCCAATCACTTTATTGACGGTGGCATTTAATCTTTCACACAATACGCTCGATAGAACCTTATATGCGATGTTGAGGAAGCTTATCCCACGGTAGTTGGTACAGATTGTCTCCTTTTTTGAGGATTGGGCATAGCACACTTAAATTCCAATAGTTGGACATGCTTTTGTCCGACCATATTTTACAAAGAAGCTGATGCATGCTCCTTATCAGTTCTTCGCCGCCGTGATTGAACAGCTCGGCCGGCAATCCATCGGCTCCCCTCCGCGGACCTCGGAGCGCACGCACATCTAAAACACTGGAAACGTGTCTTCCGTCTATCACAACATGATCGATTTGGTTGGTGGGTTTTCGATCCAGGTAGCTTCATGTATCTTCTTATGCTGAAATCTAGTACTACAGATAACCATATTTCGGGCACCGGCGAAGTCGATCAGCTCAACCCATTTGGGAATGTTTCGTCGTGGAGACTGAATTTACCGACTGTAGTGCTAAAGATACCTTCTTCGCCCACCCTGGCGTGAAACTCGCCAAGCACGATTTTGACATCGTGACGGAGGCAGCTCTCATAAGTGCGCTCCAAGCACTCATAAAAGGCACATCGTCCTTCTCATCCGTTGGGGCGTGGGCGCAAATCAGCGATATGTTGAAGAACCTCGCTTTGATGCGGATTGTGGCTAGACGTTCATTCACCGGAGTGAATGATAGTACTCGACGACGGAGTCTCTCTCCCACCACGAATTCCACACCAAACTTGCGCTCCTTTATATGGCCACTGTAGTAAATGCCTCGTATGTCCTTGTCCCGTCCATCGCATTTCTTGGACGAGGACGTCAACCACCTGCCACCTGTGCAGCGGCACCTCCCCAATTAAGGGACCGAACATTCCAGGTGCATGCCCTCAATTCGTAGTCATAACATTCTTAAAAATTATTATACATAACAATAGCAAAAGCATATAAAATTATTATATATTATATTTGTACTTTAGTTCAATCATTGCCAGTCTTTTTTTTTTTTGCTCTAACTCCAATTTTTTTATTTCCAACTCTTTATTTAACATTTCTCTCTCCAATTCTAGCTTTAACTTTTCCAAATTTAACTTTTTTTCAATTCCTGTTCGTCGCTACAAAAAACCTGTTCTCTTTTCTTTTGTATATCTTTAAGTTCACTAAGGATATTCTTTGCAGCACATTTTTTCACTTTTTCGAGGAACGACGGAGGGGTAGGAGGCCCTGTTGCTTCTTCTGTTGTCTGCTCTGCCTTGTCATTAAGTGAACCCGATGGTTCCGCAGATAAGATGTTCACATCAGGCATCCGTACGTCTCTACAACACAATTGACATCGGATTTACTCCCAAATAGAAACGAAAACCTTTCATAATTTGGACACATTTGTGAAAGGTTTTCGGAAAGAACGGGGAATTACTAAAAAAACCAATGCTAATTGTTCTTCCTCTTACTGAAGTTGACACAAAGCCATAACGGCGGTGCATTTGGAAGAATTCCATTATCTTATATTTAGGTGTAAAGTCGATTTCCTTGTATATACATATTTAGTTATGGATACTGATTTGCTTCAAATTTTTGAGTTGAAATATTTAATTTAATTAACCTTCTTCATCTTATTGAAGTTGACATAAATCCATAACGGCAGTGCATTTGGAAGAATTCTATTATCTTATGTTTAGGTATAAATTCGATTTCATTGTATATACATATTTAGTTACCG
>NW_017537451.1:81701-84823 GCF_001853355.1 Bactrocera latifrons
CTAGCAAATGGTTTTCGGCCTCACTCCAAGTTCCACTGAAAATAAGTATTTAATGAAATAATAAGCAACTATGTGTTGATGATATACTCACTTTTGAAAATTTTTTCCTAAATTCACGAAGTGAGCACCAAAATTATTTTTCCATTTAAAATGTGTAAATCAACGAACACCAAACTTATATTTCCGTTAAGAATTTATAAAACAACGAACAACAAACAAACAGCTGATGTGATATTACCGAGTAACGAAAAAATTATCAAGCTTTCCAGATTGATAGTTGGTTACTCGGTAAAACGATAATCTGTTAATTTTACAAAAACAAAATTCTTGTAAAAAACTACCGAATAACTAAAGAATTAACAAGGCTGGTCTGAATACCCCTATTATGGTACTTTATATGTTTTTGGGTAATGGCGATTTGTGGGGGTGAGAAAGGTCCGATTACACTCGTCTACGAACTTGAATTTTTTTTAATACTCTGTAGCAACTGGTTGCAAGGGTATAAAATCGTTAATCTTTACAGAAGTGAAGACAACAATCTCAGCTCTGCAAAATGCATCCAACAAATATTACCTCATTGCGGAAATTAGAAACATATTAACTGGTAAAACCAAAGTACATATTGTGCAAACTATCAAGAACTGTTAAAACTTCCTTCGTTTGTAAATATTATAAGCATTTATAATTTTATATCCGACTGTAACCTGCAAAATAAAATATACCTCTATATTTAGGTAGTAATCCTAGAATTTTGTTTGTTCAGAGACGATGACTTTAATAGCTTGGTCTCTTTCTTTTAACCCTTAAAAGCCTGATAACTCAGATTCATTCAAAATTTTGATATGCATCATAATTGTCGGCTACAAACAACATTTGTTCCACGATTTTTCTTAAAAATTATTATTTTAGATTTTCCAGGGTGCTTTATTGTTTGTTCCTTTAAGGAATTTTAATAAAAATCCATATTTTATTGAAATTATTATTAAACTGATAAAAGATACATTAGTTTGTATGGAAATCCAGAAATTAATTTCGCTGTGAAGATAAACAAGGAGATATACCACATTTTATGCTATAAATTTCCGTACGTGATGAACAATTAGGATGTTTGCATCTTGGTTTTCCGCCATTTATAAACTTAAGAAAATGTCCAATAACCTTGTATCACTCGGTGGTAGCGAGGCACTGTTAAAACGAAATCTGAGCCTTTCGGCTTGTTTTCTTTGTAACAGGGTTCCACTACTCACCAAAACTTCGGTATCTTCCCATATGAATTCGTGCAAGTTCATCATAGGATTTATATGCGCTGTTATGGAATAATGACGTTTATATAGGATCCACGAGTTAATCGTTGCCATATCAAGCAAGGATATGGCTTCCTCCTAATGACGTATCCATAAGATCTACACTGCCCATGTACTTGTTATATTCATGTATAACAATCGGACATGGAATTTTTTCGGCGCACAGTGCTCTAACGTTGCTCCTACATTGTATTTTTATGACTTTATGCCAGCTAAGGTTGAAGTCATGTTGACCACTTTTGAGTCTTTCCAGGAGATTGTGGAAATATCAACCCCGTAAAACGAAGCTACATTCTCGTCTGTATTATCGATTTTGCATTTTCACTGGCAATTTATAGCCAATAATTCTGTTTCGTCGAACTGTTCCGTAAGGGAAAATTCCTTGAGTGCGCAAATAAGAAAATAATGGGAGATTGGTGTAGTAGTTGTCGAAAAAACATAATGATTGAAGAAACTTGGAACAGTGCGGCTTAAAGGAACTACAATATTAGATGACGCCCCCAAGTTCGGTTCATTTTCAAGTGGATAGCTTCGTTACCCGAGGAAATCTCAAAATTGTAGCAAAACCCCAGATCATCGCACATCAAGAACAATTTGTGGCCTCAAGGGTGGAGCTTGTCTGGCATATACAGCTCTAAGAAATTAGTTTTATGTTGAGAAAATTTGTTGGTCAACGAAAAGCAAAGCCGTTCTCTGTTGGGAACCTTATTGAAACTTTTGTTAAGTGCTTCAATCAATGGCCGTATTTTGAACAGACGATCGCCGACATTTGCTGAGGAGGATTCACGCGATAATTAAGATGTTATAGTTGGTTGCTCGTCCTCCTGCTGCTCAGTATTAAGACAACGAGGCATTTGTAATTTTGAATAGTGAACTTACAAAATCTGCTTCTCTGATGAGTACCTAATGGTTCCAAAAGAGACCATTTAAGTTTTATTTCATAAAATTTAAATTTATGAACTTTTTATCAACACTTACATCAAATTAAAATGTAATAACGATGAAGTTTTTCGCTAATTAACCCTCCGATGTTCGGTGCCTTATGATGCGGGAAGTGCATCATAAGGGTCTGCCCAGACCCATAAAAATAATGTAAGAAATACGGTTTTAAAAATAATTTTATTTATTTATTTGAACGGATTAGTATTAATTATGAAGAGCAATTGGGTTTACAACTATATAGTTGCATGGAATGTTCATTAAGACATATGGGACGATTACATTTGCTGCAGTTATAACGAGTTTTACGTCGCTTTTTCGAAGAAGAAGCAGCACAATGGTAGCACGATGACCGTTTTGAAGCAACTTGAGGATATGATTGTTGCTGTGTTGCATCTGATGTCGATGGACAAGGTTCCGGTACCTAAAAGTAGCGAAATAATTTATTTTAAATTAGTAAATATGAATACATGCATACACATATCTTTATACGCGGAGATATATGTAGGTGTGTATATAATTCATACTCACCTTGATATTGAAAAGATTCATTGCTTGTCTTATATGAGCAAACCKCCWTACTAATGGGTTAGTCGCCCGTTTCGTYATATGTGGAATAACTAGCTGCCGTGCCAATTCAATGATAAATGAGCGCCTCTTATCACTCTGCTTTGCCGGATTCAGCTCGTCATAGATGATGAATGAGGCCAAACYGGCAATATCCAGCATATTATAAAACATTGCCRGTGGCCAACGGTTTGTCGAGCGTTTGCACGAATAGCCAGTCAACATTTGATCCATTGTATCTACCCCCGCTTTAAATTTATTGTAGTCCAAAATTTGATCTGGCTTGAATCCTTTCAATGGATCGGTGCTTTG
>NW_017537451.1:84878-88809 GCF_001853355.1 Bactrocera latifrons
AAATTATACCTTTCAAAGGGTAGTTTGAAACAGAGTCACAAATCCACCACACTTTCATGCCATATTTTGCCGGCTTACTCGGAATATATTGGGTGAATCGAGTGCGCCCACGATATGGAAATAACTGTTCATCGACGGTTACATGACAATCCGGAGTGTATGCTTTCTCTAAATTGGCCATCAGCATGAGCCATTCATCGTCCAGGGCAGCAGTGTTGCTTTGCTTCAACCTCTCAGCACGAGTACCACTGTTATCGAAACGGATGAAAGTAGTTAATCTCTTGAACCGATTCAATGACATARTGGCCTTATAAATTGGCATATTGTAGCTGGCCCACAATTCTTTCGCTGGCTAAGAATTCGAGTGGAATACACCAGCAATAAGTAGCATCCCAAAAAAAGCATACATGTCGTCTTCGTCAGTCATTACCCAAGAACGCTGTTTATTACTGGGATGCTTTTCATTCCATAGACGAAATGCTTCAACGGCTTTTCTGTTGGTTTCCCGCACAATGATACTTACGATTTCAGGAGACAGCAATAGCTTGAAAAGAGCTTTATGACTCGGTGACGCTCCTCGTAGTGGCCCTTTACGAGTAAAAGGTGTAACATTGTGACAACGAGGCCTTCCAGGTGGTGCAGGATTTGAATTCTACATTCTACCATCTTTCGACCTGTATATAAGGCACTGGGTAATAGATGTGCTGCATGATTCCATTGTAGTTGAAGCCTCAAGGGCGATAGCTTCTCTATACAAATCCTCAATATCATCATGGTTTTCATCCAGAACAGCCTCTAACTCGATTTCCTGTTCTATATCTGATGCTACACCGAAGTCATCTTCATCTGGAAAATATTCATCATCTTCTACGTCGCCACTTGTTTCAAATGGATCGGACTCCTGTTACGAAACAAACGCGTCAACACATCAACTTCATCCATATTTACTTGGTCCATTTTATTAAAAAAAAAAAACACTTCCCACTAATTAAAAAACACGTGTTCACTTCAATTGTCAAATGTCAACTAAAAAATTATTTCTGCCGCTGCCTCCGCTAACAGTTTAGTTGTTTACACCTAACGGTTAACCAATTTACATGAGAAGCTTATATGGGTCTGCACAGACCCATGTGAGCTTAATAAACGAAATTAGTTTAAAATTATTATTTTTACAACAAATATAGCAAAAATCTTAATTTTGCTACTTCATTGTGTTTAGCACACTACATTTTAGAAAGTCATGGACCAAGAAGCCTCAGATTTAAAGATCGAATGGGTCTGGCCAGACCCATATGAACATCGGAGGGTTAATTATTATCACTTTCATAATAGTCATTTACATACAATACAAATACAAAATTTACTTGATATTATTTTTTCGATGCACTTTTACTCAAGTCAAAACGTAAAAGACTGCAAAGCTCAAACACAAGTGGCAACTGAGCTAGAAGATAACGGATATATCAAAGCAACATGTGACGCGATGTAATATTTAAAAATGCATGGTGATGCATGAAAGTTTTTCAAAAGTACTAGTAAGTGTTAAAATTAGGTTTAATATTACTTTATATATTTCTCCTAATAAATAAATAAAAAGATAAGTATATTGTAAACATTACTAAATTTTCTATATTCGTATCTCATGCAAAGTTAAAAGAATCTGTTTATTGCATAAGATATCATATTTATTATTTAAGATACTTAGGGCCGAATTCACAGTTAACCATTGGTAAACCAAAATGTTAACTATGGGTTAACTATTACATAGTATTCAAAGTGTAGAGTTTAACTAATACTTCTGGCAGCACCGTCATATTTCTGGATTTCAATGTTGTTACCATTGCCAAAATATACGTTTTCTGTTTACATTTATATTTGAATTTTTGAAAATGAAAGTGAAACGCTCCGCACATCGAAAGTCTTTACTATTCCTATTTCTCGAAAAAATTAATATATTAATTTCGCAGAAATGCTATATGATGTGATATTACTCCAACAACTCTTATGCTTTTGATACGTCAAAGAGAAAAAACTTTGGACGATTACTAATTTTTTTGCCGACGATCTATAATATAATTATATTCCAAATGCCCTAGATGTCGACATCATTTTCAATATCAGACTGAATACTATATTCGTTAGACATTTCTAAAAATTATCCGTGAGATCAATTGTCAATTATACCTTCACAACATCAGCTGTTATTTGACTAGTAGTTAAGCAACAGAGCAGGTAACTAATAGCTAATAAAAAAGAATTTGGTTAAGCCGTTAGTATTGGTTAACTACTGTGAATTCGGTGTAGTTAAGCCGCAAGTTAAAAGCCCCATGATTATTCCTGTGTTTTGCAACAAATTTTCAACTAATATCGTGCCGCAACCATCGTATTCACCTGATTTAGCTCCATTGGACTTCTGGCTATTCTGAAAACTGAAGCGACCTTAGGAATATGTTTGAGTCAATTGAGACATTATTGATTTTAACAACTGTTTATTGTTTTGGATTAGAAAAAACGTTAGCACAAGAATATAGAGGCCAAGGGGGATGTACATATATGTATAAAAATCAACTCATAGTTCAAAAGGATTAAATACAATCAATGACAAAGAAAATGATATATCAAAGGAAAATAAGAAATGAGAATATACAGGAAAAGGATTAATCGTAAAATAATGAAATCAAACATAATTTTAAAGGACGTAACAGGCTGGCTCCTCAACAACTGAACGAGAATACACCATACTAACGCGATACACTCATGATGACAACACATACTAATTCACACGAATATACATCACCCACGCAGACAATACATCTATAAACACAGGATGCTGCTTGTTGCCGAAGGCAAATAAACCAGCCGGAGAGACCAGCTCATATCTACTGGATATGCTGGATACGATTAGCAAGATACTTTATAAGATTATATCCAGCTACTTTTCTGATCGCCTCTTACTGTATGATACTGATGACGGACAAAAAGATATGAGATAACGGGCGGAGTTCAACAAGGTTCTGTGCTGGGCCCATTGTTGTGGAACATACTGTATGATGGGATGCTACATCTCCCACTCTCGAAGCAGGTACTGATCATCGAGTGCCATAACTGTAGTGGAAAAAGAACTTGGCCAACTTGAGAACCTCTGGAATCATGCGGCGCAAGATTCAAAGAATGGCTCACAGCAACCAACCTTCAACTCGTTGGGCAAAAAACGGAAGCTGTGACATAGGTTCATGTTGCAGAAGCCGCTGATATACCTGGGGGTTACTGAAAAAGCAATAGACTCAGCTAAAGGCTCCCAAAACACATGTGAGAAAGCAGCACTTGTAACAGCCGCTCTACCAAGAATAATGTCCAATATTGATGGACCATGCCAAAATAAGCGTGCGCCAAGGTGAGATAATCAATTCTAATGTTCGCGACCCATATAGAAACCAGCACTATATCAAAAGACTTATGCTAAAAAAGCGAAGTTTGCAAAGCAACTCAGTGCCATTAGGGTCAGATAGGGTCACGTGTGCATTTCAAGCGGTATCGCAGGAAGCGGTTAGAATTATAGCAGACTAATTAAAATTGTACAAGCATGGCGTTTTATAAAGTATATCTACAAATATGGACATGACGACAGGACGAATTGTTCCTTTTCTGCCAGCGGTATGAAAAGGAGAGAGCCTATCTAGAGAAATTGACAACGGAACGCGTGACACCAGATAACATAGTGCGGCTTCTGACTGAATCGATACTAGTGCGCAATTGAAGATTCCATCTCCAAAACCAAATTTAAAAAAAAACTCCACAACTCTACACTACCCAACAATCCAAACGAACTGTCCGAGAACCAGAGACACTTTTTGTGTAAATCTCGATTTTAAAATGAGAATTCATTCACCGTCGAACTATCATCGTAACCGGTTGCTTTTCGCTCTTTGCT
>NW_017537452.1:0-1102 GCF_001853355.1 Bactrocera latifrons
TCAGTTAAAGAAGATGTTTGTCAACACTATGCAAAAAGCCGAAGGTGCTGACTTAAGAAAAATAATGTAACATCGCAATATTAAAAGAAGTCCTAAAATTCCTAAATACCTATGTATATTATTTTTTAAGTTAATTTAAATTTGAATCGCTTAATCAAAATAATACTTACACCAGGAAAAAGGGCATTAAAGTAGTGAAAATAATTTTAGATCTTATAATAGTTTTTGGGGTCTTGTTTATAAAGTGTTAGATGTTTGTTAACAAATATATATTATATATACATATACATAATAAGTTTTGTCGTTTCATAAGAAAAACACAAGTGTATGATTCAAAATACACTATTATTAAGCAGTATAATCTCCCTGAACATTAATACACTTGCTCCAAAGACGGCTTCAATAGCCGTTGTGACCTCTTCAATTGATGAAAAAAGTTTGCTATGAATAAATTTTTTGAGTTCTGGAAACAAATGGAATTCGCTGGGACCAAATCTGATGAAAACGTTGGATGCTCCACTTCGAACTTTAATTTGTGGATTTTAACCATTGTCAAAATAACATGGTGCATTGTCCTGATGAAAAATAATTTTTTCTTCATTAAACCGGGTATTTTTTCACGAAATTTTTCATTCAACTGGTCCAAAAGGTTGCAATAATATTCAGAACTAATTGTTTCACCAGTTTGCAAGTAATCCACACTCTATATCCTCTCGCATCCCAAAAAACGGATGACATAACATTCTTGGCCGATTTCCGGCCACGAACTCGTCTCAAAGGCAAACAACCAGGTTCACACCACTCTTTAGCCTTTAGTCATAAATCGAGGCACAAAATCCACTTTATYCTTTTTTAAACGCTTTAAATGTTGCTGAGAAAGTCTGACACGAATGTGTTTTTGTTTAATTGTTAGCGAATGCGGCGACCATTGTGCACACAGCTTTCTAAAACCCAAAATTTAACTTAAAATATGGCTCACACTGCCACACATGTGTAGAGTCTCTACTAGTGTTTTGGTTATAATTTCTGGTGTTGATGCGATTTTTGAACGTCCTTCAATGCTATATAATATTAAATTGCGAATCTTTGTTAAAAGCCATGA
>NW_017537452.1:2962-6023 GCF_001853355.1 Bactrocera latifrons
CCCCCAGAACGAGTTACTGTGCGACGCGCAGTTTCGTAAAAGTACATTGTCCGACCATACTTCTTTGAAGATAACCATGTAACAGTAACTGTCAATAAGCACCGTTATTTAAAGATGTTGAATGAATTCTTTACTCAAAACTGCTCCGAACCGTATCCTTTTCAGTAGCATTTGATTTATGCAAATCCCAACTTCAACCTCTCAAGCCGCAATGAATAATTTTCGAATTAAATGTCGCATATACGTGGCTGAGCATGGAAGTCATTTACGGTTCATAATTTAAAAAACTAATTAATTATATAAAGTAAAATAAAATTTGACATACAATGAAAAAATTATATCATAATGGTTTTATCGCTTCAAAAGGCTTTAATAAGTGTGTACAATTCTTATTATCTATGTTTACCCATCTGAGTGTTTAACTGTGGTCATAACATCACCATCTGCCTCCGATTGAGGAGGGTGTTCCAGAACATGATCAATTAAACCCATTATTTTCGCCTCTTCTGGCGACATGAAGTTATCACGTTCCATATCCTGTTGAAGCTTATCGTAGCATTGTTTCGTATSTTTTACGTATATATTTATCAATTGCTTTTTTAGCTTTATAATTTCTTCTGCCTGGATTTGTATGTCCGTTGCTTGTCCCTGAATAAAAAACATAATTATTGGAGATATTAAAAATTATTTTAAAATTTGCTCTAAAATATTAATCTAAAAACCCAATAAAGTTATTAACATAGTAAAACATTTCGGATATATTACCTACAATCAATATCAACGCTTTTCTATCTAGCCAAAAGAATAAATATGAGATTAGCTGAATAAAAATGATGGTAACTATTTTTGTTTTTAATAGATATATTTTACTTTCCGCCATCAATTAGAAAAGACACCTGCTAAAAATAATAATTTTGTCTAAGCATGTTTCTATCTCAGTTAAAGAAGATGTTGGCAACACTATACAAAGAGCCAAAGGTGTTGACTGAAGAAAAATAATGTAACATTGCCATAATAAAAGAAGTCCTAAAATTCCTAAATACCTATGGATTTGATTTGTGAGTTAATTTGAATTTGAATCGCTTACTCAAAATAATACTTACACCATGAAAAAGGGCATTAAAGTAGTGAAAATAATTTTAGATCTTATAATAGTTTTTGGGGTCTTGTTTATAAAATGTTAGATGTTTGTTAACAAATATATAGTATATATACATATACACAATAAGTTTTGTCGTTTCATAAGAAAAACACAAGTTTATAATTCAAAATACACTTTATTATTAAGCAGTATAATCTCCCTTAACATTAATACATTTGCTCCAAAGACCCTCCAATCTGTGGGTGCCATCCCTGAAATGAGAATCCGGAAATTCTGCAAAACACGCTTCAACAGCCGTTGTGACCTCTTCAATTGATGAAAAAAGTTTGCTATGCATAAATTTTTTGAGKTCTGGAAACAAATGGAATTCGCTGGGACCAAATCTGGTGAATACGTTGGATGCTCCACTTCGAACTTYAATTTGTGGATTTTAACCATTGTCAAAATAACATGGTGGATTGTCCTGATGAAAAATAATTTTTTCTTCATTAAACCGGGTATTTTCTCGCGAAATTTTTCATTCAACTGGTCCAAAAGGTTGCAATAATATTCACAAGTAATTTTTTTACCAGTTTGCAAGTAATCCACACTCTAAATTCCTCTCGCATCCCAAAAAACGGATGACATAACATTCTTGGCCGATTTCCGGCCACGAACTCGTTTCAAAGCCAAACAACCAGGTTCACACCACTCTTTAGCCTTTAGTCATAAATCGAGGCACAAAATCCACTTTATCCTTTTTTAAACGCTTTAAATGTTGCTGAGAAAGTCTGACTCGAATGTGTTTTTGTTTAAYTGTTAGCGAATGCGGCGACCATTGTGCCCACAGCTTTCTAAAACCCAAMATTTAACTTAAAATATGGCTCACACTGCCACACATGTGTAGAGCCTCTACTAAATCTCTCTTAGTCAATCGACGATCTTTGAAAACCATAACCAGTGTTTTGGTTATAATTTCTGGTGTTGATGCGATTTTTGAACGTCCTTCAATGCTATATAATATTAAATTGCGAATCTTTGTTAAAAGCCATGATCATATATCGCAACCACAATTACATTTACCTAATAGAGGATGGAGTCATGTGTAGAAGTTCACGCAAGTGAGGAAAGTTCTCTGACCGCCTTTCACTTGGGGAGTGGCCAGAAACGATTCTTTTACATTTGACTCAAAGAGSTCTCGACTTCCGGTCTTTGACCAAGCCTAAGAACATCCGTATGAAGGCGAGCTAAAGTAAGTAGGCGAAATATCCAGACCGCAGGGTTGTGCGCTGGGTTTAGGGCAAGCTACGTAAAAAAAAACACCCGCAATGAAAGGAAACAACGAACCTCGGATGAGAGACCAACCTTTTGATGACGACCATGGCAAACGAAATAAGGATTACGAATTGAGGGCATGCAATACAATGTCCGGTCCCTTAATTGAGAGAAACTCCGACCGAGTACTATCATTCACTCCGGTGAATAAACGACTAGGCCCCACTCCTCATCAAAGCGAGGTTCTTCAACATATCGCTTATTTTCGCCCACGTCCCGACGGATGAGAAGGACGATATGACCACAGATGCCTTTTGTGACTGCTTTTAGCGCACTCACAGCAAAACAAAACAAGATTCGCACCCACGTCCGTGCAGCAAAAAAGTACGCCAACAAACACAAGGAAGGTTCGACGTCGAGAAGTTGCAATCACAACAGTCAGCCGAACGCTTTTCTACTCGSCTTGCACACCTGCTCTCTGCGAACACTCGTCAATAGCTCGGTATAAGGGAACTGTGGGACGGCATTTCAAATTCCTTACGTACAGCTGCAACCGAAACCATGATTTCGGAAAGTGCACAAGAACAGCAGGTACGACGAGGAGTACCGTGTCGTCGCGGAGAGAAAACAGGCTGCCTACCTCGCAACGTTACGATCGACCACAACACGTGCGGGATGGGATAGATACCGAGAGTTGAAGAGGGA
>NW_017537452.1:6113-29283 GCF_001853355.1 Bactrocera latifrons
AGAGCGTATTGTGTGAAAGATTAAAGCCCACCGTCAACAAATTGATTGGACCTTATCAGTGTGGCTTTAAACTTGGCAAATCAACAACCGACCAGATATTCACCATGCGCCAAACCTTGGAAAAGACCCGTGAAAGGAGAATCAACACACACCACCTCCTCTTCGATTTCAAAGCTGCTTTCGACAGTACGAAAAGCTCCTCAAGCTCCGTCAGAATCGGGAAAGACCTCTCCGAGCAGGTCGATACCAAACGACAAGGCGACTCCTTATCGTGCGACTTCTTCAACCTGCTTCTGAAGAAAGTAGTTCGAGATGCAGAACTTAATCGAGCATCGGTCTCAACACCCGCGCCGTTAGTTCTGCTTTCTCCAGACTGGACAAGGAAGCAACACAAATGAGTCTGGCAGGGAACGAAGCCAAAACGAAATATCTCCTGTCATCAAACAAACAGTCGTCGCACTCGCGTCACTGTTGACAACGTCCGGTGTGTTTAACGTAGGTACCTGCAGACGACAGCCTTACCCCACGGTGCTCAAAAGTACAATGGATCAATTTAATGCGTTGATCAGCGCCCTGCAAAATACTTTAGTATACTAAAATACTAAGTTTTTTCAGTACCAATTGGCAGTGCGGAATGGACACACTAACCATCTTGGAAGGGTTCGAGGCCCATCTAAAACCTCTGCCGTACTTTGGGTCCGGCACCCGGTTGCAATGCAACTCCGCATTGAGTGATCAAAGCACTCTTCCCGCATTTGGGCATAAACCACAACCACCACGATACTCCCCAAGGGGCCTACCGCATGAGCAGGTTGGAGCGAACTCCAAGGGCTCCTGCTCCCCGTGGTACCAGAATTAAGTCCCCGGTCAGACTTCGTAGCCGGAACTACTACTAGTTGAGCTTCCATACTGCTCTGGACTGGTGGCCAGGGGTTAGACCCCATACTCCCATCCCCTACACCCATAATCCCCCTTACCTAACCTAACTTAACCTAACCTAACGTTTCAGTCAATTGTCTCCGCCGCCTAAATATCTCACGCGCAAACCTATCCAACGTCCCTAATTGTTCGGAATTCCAGCTAGTGGAGATCACACCGCTCACATCTAGCTGTCCATTTAAATAACTAATCCCCATTCTCCTAAAGCTTCTGATGTACATTGCGCATTCTGCGATGACATGTACCCAATCCTCATTTAGTGCTCCACACGCACATTCGGGTATTTCTGATAGTTTCCTCCTGTGCAAGAATGCATTCAGGGGCCCATGTCCCGTGAGTAGGAAGCCCGAGCTCAGACAGAATCTGAAGTCGTGGTTTCCTTCCACAAGCCTGACATCCTGGATGTATTGGTAAGTCACTCGACCGTTTCTGCTATTGTTCCAACGGTTTTGCCACTAATTCCTAACTATTTCATCTAGGAGCCTCTTGCTTCCTAGATATCCCTCCCTCTGTGCATCATTATCATTCTGGAACAATGACACACTCAAACCCCTCCTTAATCTGAATGCAACAGCTCTCTGTACGACAATCAGATCAAGCGGGAGAGCTCCTAAAGCACCTGCATTGCTTCCGTTGAGACGGTGCGACATACGGGTAAGCAACCAAGCATTATAAAACGCTGTATTGAGAGGAGCTTTTGACACCCCAAGACTGTCGTGGCTGTTTCCCACAATACAGCGGTGCCAAGTGGCACAGGCCACAAACAAACCACGATATGTGGTGCAAACAGCACAACGTCCGCGACCCCAATCACTCCTCAAAATGCGTCGTATTTTGCCTACGGTTGCCTGTAAGCGCTCCTTCGCAATTGCTAAATGGGGAATGAAACTCATTCTCTCACTCATAGTCAGCCCCAAGTATTTGACCTGCGTCACGTACCTGATGCTGACCCCATTTACCCGGACGATTGGTGGACGTACCGGCGACAATTTCCCTTTTAGCAGCATTGTCACGGTGTTATCCATCGAAATGTCTACCCCCACACCAACGCCCCAATTGTGGACAATTTCGAGAAATTGACTACCCGCCCGTTCTATTTCGCTACGTGAACGACCTCCTACTAAAATAAGAAGGTCATCCGCGTAYGCAGAACATTCACAGAGTGGCTCCAGCTGTGCCAGCAGGGAGTCCATCATGAGGTTCCATATATATGGACCACAGACAGCCAGGAGTCACACTGGTCTCAACGCTCTCATTCATTCCAACGATAGAGGCCTTTCTGACCGAAAAATAACTCCCCCAAAGAGTAATTTCTGGACCGTTCAGCTCCTCTAATTGTTGAATTACCCGATCCCAGATCAGATAGTCGAATGCTCCTTTGAAGTCAACAAATATACAAATTCTGGACATACATCCAGGCGTCCTCTACGCTGCGTCCTGTTCTGAAACCTTATTGTCTATCTGACTAAATACTGCTCGTATGCTCCTGAAGCCGTTCCACTATTACTCTTTTCAGCACTTTTCCAAGAACTGGAAGGAGACTGATGCCCCGATAGGAGCGAGGATTGCTAACCAGGCCAAAAGCGTACCTAAACTTCCCATCATCTAATGGAGGGACGGGTACCTCTTGTGCTTGAGGTGCCTGTGCTTCCGACCTGGGAAAGAACGCACCCAGAAGAATCTCTGCATACTCATTCCATGTTGATAACAAAGTGTCACCATCGCGAAGAGAGGTTATATCACTATTTTTACGACCCCTGCAGATCTCATGGATCTGCCCCCAAGGGTCGTCTTTGTTTTGTCCCACAAAGCTTCTCCAGTCTTTCTCTTTGATTCTTAGTAGCATGTCTTTGTACTCTCTTGTCTCAGTACTGAGATCATGCCGAATCTGGGCCAACCTGTCAGAATTGGACCGTCTAGCACGTTAAGACTTCCGTCTCAAACGCCTGACAGACCTCCTCTTCAGGGTTAGCTCGTGCGTCCACCATTTGAGTTTCTTGCTGCGGTAGCTTTCGCTTTTCCGTTCTATCGTTCACACCCCAAACTAAGGCATTGAGCTGAGCGATTTGATCATCGACCCCTAATTCCTTAAACTTTCCGAGCGGAATTTCTAAAACCGCTTCCCTAACAGAGAGTCCATATCGGCTCCAGTCGATACCAGAGGTACGCCATCGCGGCAATGGACTTACATACTCAGAGGGAGGAGATCTGGGAGTAACCCTAATTCGAATCAATGATCACTAAGACTCTACCCTCCTTTTACCTCCCACCGAACGTGAAACGCTCCGCTAGCTGCCTGATTGATGAGAGTAACATTAATATTGCTAACACCTCCTTTCCCATCGAATGTATAGAATTCACTGGGCTCATTTACTATGTGGAGGTTATTAGCCATCACCCTCTCGCTGAGTGCTTTGTCTCGACTGTGGCTTTGGTATCCGGCCGAATGCCGGGATACCTTACTAAGCCACATCGAAGACGAGGCATTTGCGTCTAGTCCAAGGATAATTGGACTACTACTCGCAAGTAGTAATAGCCTATCCATGTACCTCAGATAAGGCTCTAGGGCTTCGCTGAATTTGCAGTACAAACTCGCGACAACTAGTTTACCGAACTCCCTTTCTATAGAGACGCAAACTCCCAGCTGTGAAGAGTCCAAAACTACGCAATCGTAGTTCGGATTGTTCAGAACTATTGCGGTGTTAGCCCCCCCAATTCACACATAACGGCATAAGACATCTGGCAATTGAGCTGAAACAGCGCGCCCATTAATGCCTAGAGAGTGCGCACTCAACCATGCTGCAATATACTGGCAGAAATCGGACATCATGAGACAGGGGCAGAGCGGCAGCTTTGTGACCCTCTTGGACACACCTCCGGCAGACATCGGACTTGTCCCGACATTCCTAAGCCCGGTGGTCGAAGCCCATGCACCGGAAACAACCGGCAACTGGGCTACCTGCATGCACACGGAAGGAGAACCACTTCACGTAGACCCTTCCTGCCTCCAAAAGAGTAGACATTATTTTGTCTTCTCCTTCTAGGACGACGTTCGTCCTACCCTCACCCTTGGCCTCCTAGGGCTTTTTTGGCCCCAGAACAACGCTCCTTGATGTTGTGCTCGAAGATTTTCTCCATGAACTCTTAAAGCTTAATTTTGGTGTGCACACCCTACACAACGACCCTCTGTCCCATCTCTTTATTTGCGGTCACACTTAGACCGACCTCCTCAAACTTTTTGTTGTTCACCAACTTCTCCCTCTCCGTGATGGAGGGGGATCGGAGGACAACCCGACCACCTTTTAGCGGCTTTAGTGCGTGCACACGCACGCCGAGAGAAGGTCCCACTTCCTTCTCTACCTTCTTGCCCACCTCTTTGGATGAGGTAGCAGGAGCCTTCCTGCTCACAAGTACAGACCAGGTCTCCGTTGGTCTTGGCATCTTTGGCCCTATTGCCTCCAGCACGGGTGCCGGAGGGGATTTCACCGAAGGCGATGCCGCGGATGCACACGTATGCATGTGGGATGGCCCACAACCCCCTTTTAGAACGTCAACTTGCCCACGGAGATGGGCATAGTCTCCTCATACCGTGACGAAAAATCCAACAATTTTTTCATTGTTGGAGCATCCAAGCCCAACCCGAAAACTACATCGCTGACGYCCACGGAGACAGCTTTTAAAGCTGCTAGGTGGGCGTGCGCATCCCTACCCTCAATATTATTTTTACGACTTACTGTGGCCGCTGCTTCCGCCTTCTGCTTGACTCCTCCAATCGCTGGGCGTTTCTCTCCGCTGCTGCTCTTCGTCGCGCCGACGTTCTTGGCAGTGCTTGCTACACTGCTGCCCCTGCCTGAGGAGCTGGAATTGCTCTTTTTCTCCTCCACCTTTGTTGATGACCCTTTACGGGCGGCGGCAGCTTCAGAGGCACTCCATCGGAGTCCGAGTACTTCCACTGTCGTGACGTACTCCTTCTCGTCTCCGGATTTGCATCCCTTCCTCTTTGTTGGAGGCATTTCAGCCTCTCAAAATTTCCCCGAATGTGAAAGCACTAAGTGTCACTGTTTTTCTTTCTTTAGAAAAACCCAAGCTGGATTATTTTAGGGAAATCCCAAAGCTCCGCGGGGTTTTTGCGCACTAGAATTTTTTTGTGTCCTCTCACCTGCGTTAGGTAGCACACACACACTTTCAGCACTGCCACTGTGCTTAGTGCTTTGTGTAGCACACACACACACTATTCTACCTGGGCTAGGTAGCACACACACTTTTCGCACTGTCACTGCGCTTAGTGCAGCACACACACACACACTATTACCAAGGTCACTACACTTTTGTTACTATTGTTATACACAATTTATTGTTTTGTCACTATTATTTGTGTGGTCAAACACACCACAATCTTCTGTCACTGTCACAAATTATCGTCACTGTATCGATTGTTAATATCGCCACTATTTTTGCTTGCTAACTCGCGTTTCTTCGCGCACACGACCGTTCACTTCGGCTGTTCATACGCAACTCCGTCACTGAATAACTTTGAAGTCGTAGATAATTTCGTCTATCTTGGAACCAGCGTAAACACCAACAACAATGTCAGCCTGGAAATTCAACGCAGGATAACTCTTGCCAACAGGTGCTACTTCGGACTGAATAGGCAATTAAGAAGCAAAGTCCTCTCTTGACAAACAAAAACCAAACTCTATAAGTCACTCATAATTCCCGTCCTGCCATATGGTGCAGAGGCTTGGACGATGTCAACAACTGGTTTATGGTCCTTTGTGCGTTGGCCACGGCGAATATGCTGTATGAGATATATGACGACATTGACATAGTTCAGCGAATTAAAAGACAGCAGCTACGCAGGCTAGGTCAATTTGTCCGAATGGACGAAAACACTCCAGCTCTGAAAGTAATCGACAGTGTACCCGCCGGGGGAAGCAGAGGAACAGGAAGACCTGCACTCCGATAGAAGGACCACCTGGATATGGTTGGAATATCCAATTGGCGTCACGTAGCGAAAAGAAGAAACGACTGGCGCGCTGTTGTTAACTCGGCTATAATCGCGTAAGTGGTGTCTACGCCAATTAAGAAGAAGAATAGATGAGAGAATTATATCAGATTATTTAGACATATCGAAGTGTATGGGGCATTACCTTCTATTTACAAGATGCGTTCCAAAGTAAACAGAACAAAAGATTTTTCCGGCAAAATCAATTTATTTTATTCAAAATAGTCTCCTTTTGCTTTATTACAGATTTTTACACCTTTCAAAAGCATGTCGACCGAGTGTTTTAGCTCGTTGGCCGGTATGGCCGCCAGTATGCTGATGGAAGCTTTTTGAATGACCACTAGGTCTGCATAACGCTTTCCTTTCCTGGGCAAATGCATTTTTCTGAAAAGGCAGAAGTCGCACGGTGCCATATCAGGTGAATACGAGGAGTGGTTAATGGTGAAAATGTGATTTTTGTTCAAGCAATCGTCCCTCGAATGCTGGATTCTGAGCAATTCTTGGTCACCAGTCAATTTGTGCGGAACAAACCGTGCACACATCTTCTGTAAGCCCACATGTTCGGTCAAAATCCGATAAATCAATGTTTTGGAGATGTTCAATTCCATTTCCATGAATTTCAATGATGATTTCGGCTGATTTTTGAGGAATTCAGACACAGTTTCGATGATATTCCGGTGATCACGGATTTTGATTGGCCCACATGTTGATCGTCATTTATGTCCTCACGACCATTTCGAAAACGTTGAAACCATTCGTGCCCTCTGTTAAGAGATAGAGAATCATCGTCATAGACTTGTTTCATCAATTGAAATGTTTCGGTAAAAGTTTTACCAATTTCAAAACAAAACTTAATGTTGGTTTTTTGTTCGAAGCTCATTTTCGCACCGATAACACAAACATACTGACACTTAAAACGCAATAATCTATGAAATGTCATGAAATTATCACTGGTTCATCGATAAAGATAGCAGATTCTAACGCACCAGTCGACATATAGATAGTACAACCAGGGGGCGCTAGATTAAAAAAAGGACAAGAATTATGAGAGATTGGTAGACAATCGAGAGAGGACTTTACTTTTCGATTGCCTACTCAGTAAGAGGGATTCTGCGTTGGGTTTCATAGCTGATATTGTTGCTGGTGTTGATGCTGGTTCCAAGATAGACGAAATAATCTACCACTTCACATTTATAATACAAAAACTCGCGAATGTCATAAATGTTTTCCGGATGACAGGAGATATTTCGTCTTGATAATCAGACCCATACGCTTCACTTTCTTATCCCGTTTAAAAAAAGCAGAGCTAAAGGCACTTTCTCTATTTCGTTTTGCAGCGCATATTATTTTCTCTAGCAATAAGTTGAATTAGTCACAGAATAGTGAATCCTCTATTCTGAAACCGAAGCTTTTATAGTCTTTATTGATATTTAAATTTTATTCGAATTTTTATAATATATATACACACATACATCAAAGCAACATATGATTTTTAATGAATGCCATTTATAAGGAGGGAATTAATAGATTGTAGCAATATGTAAAAAAATTTAACAAAAATTTACTTTCAACCGGTTTCGAGATGTTTTTTTAATAAAACACATGAAAAGTCAAGTTATCAAGATAAGTTGTTTTTATATTCATGAAATATAGTACTGTGTTTCAGAATAAAAACCTGACGTTTACGTATTTAAGAGATTCAGGTAAGGTCTGCTGTAGAAGAACAGAAATAACTGAGTACTTAAAATTAAAAAAAAAAAAACATCCAATTCAAATTTGGTGTGCAAAGTTAAAAAGTTAAAGAAATATCTTTTGAGTACATATAGGGAATTGTCTTTTCAACATCAATCAARGTATCCGCAAAAATTTACATTTCACTTTTAAAAGCGTGATTTAAAGTTAGAAAAGAACGAATAAGATATTCGAAGAATGAGAGGTTCTTCTTTATATCATTAACAGGGTGCCACAAAGTTTATAAAATGTAAAAGAGAACGAAAGAACATATACATATATAAAGGGTGATCCATTTCGAGGTTCACTACTTTTATAAAGAAAAAACACAGAAACTTTAAATTTAATGTGAAATGTTTATTACTCGTATCATTCGAAAGAACCTTTTTTGATATTAAATTTTTGAAGGTTTTCTCTTTCAAATGTTAGTCACGGCAATGTCTTAGCTGGTCTATCCATTCTATCCAATTTTCGATGACTCGTTCGAACGTTTCGACGTGTAACTGGCCAATGGCACGCGTGATGTTTTGCTTCAAGACCTGAATCGAAGTGGAATGTTCCGCATATACTCTAGACTTTACATATCCCCACAAAAAAAGTATAACGGTGTTATTTTGGTGCGCAATCGACTGACCCAAAACGTTAAATTATCTGCTCACCGAAATGTTTTCTCAATAAAATAATACGTGTGGGTCTTGGCAGCTCTTGCTTCTCTTCAGGTCGTTTTTTCATTTTAAGTTATCAGCTACAGCTGCTCTATCTGTATAACTTACCGTCAGAAGCATGCAGCTCTTTCCTTAATCCAAAGATGTCATGATTCTTGAATAAGGACAGGGTCCTAGATTCGTCCTAGATTAAGCAGGAGATCGGCGGATGATGTTTGAAAAAGAAAAAACCGTGGTGTCTTGCCGATAGAGGATTTTTCATCTTGAGTACTCTTCCGCTTCACCGAAGATTGTTGCTCGTTTAACTCCTTAATTTTTCCATCACCTACGCTTCTTAGCAACCTTTTGCCCAACTCAAGTGCTGGTCATACTTCTATTTAGCCAGCGTCGCTGAAATTTTTATAGTGACTTTTTCGGTGATTTTGTGGTATTCTCTTTTTGCGGTTATTTGTTTACACAGTCGAGCTGGCACTGTTATTGCCTGGCGCGTGTGCGTACCGATAGTATGCTTGTTTGTGCAAATGGCGAGTGCACACTCTAGTAGTGTTGTTGCTCGGGTAAGCTACCGTGGGTGTTTTTGGGCGCATTTTTGTGTATAATTTCGGCGTGGTTGGCAATTGCATTGTGGTCAGAACAAATTGTTTTATTATAGCTAGGTATTCGCCCAACGTGGTCATCCATGTTTTTAGTGGAAACTTCGCACGGCTCCAATTCAGTACCGTGTTGTTGGGGTGGACGTAACGGTCAACCGAAAGTGTGGTCCACGGCTTGTGGTATTAAGTCGAATTTTTATAATAAAGTTGAACGATTTTAAACGTTGTTTAAGCGGAAGTCTTTCCATGATGAAATGCGAAACATTACTGAACAAAAATGACATGACAGCTTCACATGACTTATGCATCATCTGTCAAAAAAAGGCTATTGAAAAAAAGACTTGGAACAGCGGGTAAATGACCAGCAAAAGGAGCTGACTTTCCTATGTCCGTCTTTCTATATTTACGCGAACTAGTCCACATTTTGTGAGCTTTCGTTATTAAATTTTGCATGTCCTTTTCTCCCCAATAAACTGGTCATTTGTGGGAACCATTCGGACCACTATACACTTTGCTTACAGTTCACAGGTCGGCAGGCTTCAAAATTGTGGTGCTTAAAAAAAAAGAAGATATTTTCCTTGGTTGCTACCTAACCTACTACAAATTATAATTATAGTAATAGAAAAGGTTAAAAAGGGTCCATTTAAGTGCATATTAACCACATTAAAGGTTGGCATGGAAATAGTAGCATCAAATATTTTAAATTTACGATCATCCATCAGCTGTACATACTATAAAATAAATAATATTTTCATTCATTCAAAAACTATTGAATTCGAAAGTCAACTCCCTTAATATTTATATGTCGACAACCTAATAATAATTAAATGACGGAATAAGTGAAAATCTCTTAGAAACCGAATAATGATACGGAGTTATAGGATCTTATTTTAAACAGCCTAGAGAATCTGGAAAAGTTAAGAGCTGAAATGGTTCATTGTTTAGAGGATCCAAGTTCCACAATGATTGCTAAGATGGATGTTCACTAGAAAGGTGGTGTGAGCCGAAGCGTTGTCGTGGTGCAACTTTCAATCAGTTGCGATTGTGTTGTCGGACCCGATTGACCCTTTTTTTGAGGACTTCTACGTAAAATTTGGCGTTGTCGGTATGTCCAGGAGGAACAAATTCATGGTGGACGATGTCTTTGATGGTCCCTAATTTTATCTATTTTAAGGATACACTGATATTACAAACCGATCTTTACATATTGGCCAATAAATTCGGTATAAAGTCAACCGAAAGTTCGAAGATATTTATATTATATATGTATACGAGGGGAGCACTTTGTGTCGATTTTATCAATTCCTGGCACAAGAGTATGCTGTCATAACCAATAAATAAATATTATACCGAAATTGGTGGAGCGGAAGTGGTATAATTGGAGCAATTACGGGATATACGGAGTAACGGCGCCAGTACGCAGCAGCAGTAGCGGGACGTTAGAAGAACAGTACAGCCAAGGAGGAGGCGTGATAGCAGAGTTGAACGAAGGGAAGGAAAAACCAGATAAGAGTTAAATTTAATTTTTTAATAATGATTTTTAAGGTTTTTCGAAATATATTGTGTAAATATTTAAGCGGCTAATATAATATTATGCAATTTGGATAGTATAAAAAAAAATTGTTAAGATTGTTGGAAAGTTTTTGTGTAAATATTTAAGCGGCTAGTATGATGCAATTTGATTAATATAAAAGTTGTTAAGATTTTCAGGCAAGAAAACAAAAAAAGTCAATCTGTCACTTGTGATTAAGTTATTCGAAAAGTGAGGATCAATCTAACACATGTTGAAACGTTCTCAGCACACTTCCACTCGAAGCAATTTCTGGTTGTCAGTGAGCAATTTTGGGACCATTGTCGCGCACACCACAGATTTTGATAAATTTTAGATCTGGGCAATTTAACGAATACTTAGTCGACGGTCTGAGTTCAAAATTTGCGCACACGAGTCACATTGTTTGTGTTTGTCAAAGTCGCAGTTCTCTCAGCACGGCCTTCATCAGAGATCCTCCTACGGCCAAGGTCAGCAGAACCTGAGGGATTAGTCGTCAAACCCAATGTTAGTACAGTGGTGCAGAAGGATGAAGATCAGCGTGAGGAAGCTGCTAGGAGATACCGCCATTCAATCCGTTCAAGAAGGACTTGTGAAGTAGCACATAATGACAGCGAGTTCACTATTGTGGCCAGGGAGCCGAGAGAGAGTGCAGGATGTTGGAAGCGAGTACGAAGTCGGTCTAAGAGACTGTGGACAAGGACACGGATATAAAGATCGAACCAGAGAACTACTGGTAGTTTTGGAAGCAGAATATATCAATATTATTTTAGATATCAAATTTGAATACGAAGAGAGCGAAGATTGGACGGAAAGAATTCTTCATCTTCAACAAAGGGGATAAGTCTTTAGAGACACTATGTCTCGACCAAGTCCGAAAAAATCCCTAAATTATATTTGCTTGACCGTGGATGCTCTTTCCAAATTCGTCTGACTATATCGAATTAAGAATACTGGAGCAGAAGCAGTCGTAAAGTGCTTGAAGAAGCGAGCAGCAGTGTTTGGAAATCCAAGCCGAGTTATAACTGATAGAGGTTCGGAGTTTAACTCAAATTTATTCAATTTCTGGCCCCTCAAATGGTCTGTTCCATGTATCAGTCTGAAATATATTGGAATATACATTTTTCAGATGCAACTTCTGCCTATAATATTTTCCCAACACAAATTTTTATACCCTGTTCTGTTGTGTTGTTCTAAGCCCCTGTTTTCCAGATAAAATTTCCACGTGTTAAGCCCCGAGTTCTTGTGGTTTTTCAGCAACCATTTGCTCCAATTTCATGAGTTGTTGTCGTTAGCGGTTCCCATTAATGATTTCACTGCATCTGGTCCCACAAATTTGGTATCAGGTGTAGCCGTTACTGTGGCTGGTTGGTCAGGCTGTCTTTTCAAGCCRCAATCCGCTGTAAACGCTTGTTTAGCATTGTACATTGCTTGTAACATTTGGTATTGCAAACATCTCAAATGATCCGACTTATGATGAGAACAGTGTGGCACTAATGTGTCACTAACAAAACAGAATCAACGATAAATTGCCGGCATCTACTAACGCTTCACATTTTTATATTCATTTTGAAAAAGTAATTAATGTTGTTGTTGTTGTAGCGGCAGAATTCTGCCGAGCTGACAATACTTGGCCGGATAAAAATCCGGATCTGTTCCGGTTAAGTAGACCCGACTGTCGTGGGAACGGACAAATTAATTTTTGTCATCGCTTCCACTGACTTGTGACACTGTGCATTGTCTTGCTGAAACAGCATTTTATTTCTTCAAATGCAGGCCGTTTCTCGGCGATTTCGTTCTTCGCCGGCGACAACATCTTTTGGGTGTCCAATGCTCCCCGATTTTTGACTTCTCTGAGATTTTTCTGAGATAACGTTCGGAAACACGTTATTAAGCCAAGTTTTTGCTTCAAAAAGATATATTTTGGCAACTCAGGGAATTCCTTTTTATATTGTAATACTTGCTCACTGTAATTAACGGCTACAATTTAAATAAGATATTTTGTAAATCTGTACAGAAACATATATGATGTTACAAATATTTATGTTTATTCACTATCGCCAGCACATACTGATATAGTCTGAAACGTAGATATGTATTTACAAATATCTATTTCTATAAACATCTCAATAGTCAGGACAAGGACGGAGTTACATTTACTACAGCGGCCATTTAAAGGTAAGCAATTCAGTGTGGGATTCGTGGTGGGAGAAAGAGTCAGTGGTCGAGCCCTAGCATTCACTCCGATGGAGGAGCGTCTAGCCACAATTCGCGTTGGACCAAATTTTTTCAACATAACACTGATTTACGCTCACGCCTGACGGAAGTGAAAAACGATTTGTTCAAATATGCCTTTCCTGAGGTGATGAAGTTCGCTTCTAACAACAGCCCAGCCACAATGTAAAGATTGTTCTTGGCGATTTTAACTCCAAAGAGGGCAAAAAAGCCATATGGTACAACAGTTGAAAAAATGGGCTGAGCCAAATTATTTCATAAAGCTACATGGCTGCACCCGGATCGAAAACTTTGAAATCAAATCAGATGATGTTGTGATAGATGGATGACAAGCATCTTTAACGTGAGTACAGTCCTAAAATCGACCACTATTTTCTTGTATATTTGTTTTGTCATTTCTTAAGAATTCGTGTACAACCGTGATATAGTCGTCTCTTCTGTTATTCGCAAGGAAATTATCACAAAGCACTACAAAACTCTTCGCACGTTTCTCAACACAGCTATATTGTTCGCTTATAATTTAGAAAATTGCGTTATTTTTAAATTTAATTCGAGTTTGTGTTTGGATGTTCCAAAATTTAATTCTCGTTCTATTCGACAAGACCTACAAGAAAAACAACATTATTTCTCAGGTATTTTGGAGTGTCATATTGTGTAAACTGAGGGTATTTAAAATTGTGCTATATGGGTGGTTATAATAGCTCGATTCCACCATTTCTTTAAAATAATAACATTAATATCTTTTTTATGGTAAGGTTTGGTTTACAAAAAAATTCGTTATGAAACTTTCTTAAGAGCAATTAGAAAACCGTTAGGAACATGACCTTCCCGTTACAACTAAGCGATTATACTTGAAGGTCTCTCTCAACCAATTTTTTAGAGTACATTCTCTTTCTTTTGGCCCACCCTAGTATATGTAACTCCACATCTATCTTGATTAGCTTTATGTGATACAGAAACTGTTAGGTGAAAAAAACTACTATGTAGCAAAATGTTGTAAGATTATAAAAATTATATTAGCAAACATACCTGAACTCCTCCAGAAGGCTGATGTATCATAATGCGCGCATTAGGAAGCGAATATCTCATCCCTGTAGTGCCTGCAGTTAACAGTAAGGAACCCATAGAACATGCTTGACCAACACACCATGTTGAAATTGGGGGTTTTACATACTGCATTGTATCATAAATTGCCAGTCCTGCAGTTACAACTCCGCCAGGAGAATTAATGTACATGTGAATTGGCTTGTTAAAATTTTCAGATTGTAGAAATAACAGTTGGGCCACAACTAAAGAGCTTAGGTCATCATGTATCGGACCCATTACACATACTATACGTTCCTTTAATAACCGTGAGAAAATATCGTAAGCCCGCTCGCCTCTACCCGTTTGCTCAACAACCATTGGAATTAGATGAATATATCTTTTGTTTGACGTTTTTTTCCCCTAAAAAGTAACATTACAGCAATTAAATAATATAATTAAAACAAACACAAGTCGTTCCAGGAATATAATTTCAGACTTTACATCGAACAAATGAGGATTACATGTAAATTTTCGTTCAAATTCCGCGTAAACCGCACCCGTGGTTCGAGATATTTAATAATTACCTTTTTAATTTAATTATTCTGGAAATATTTGTACAAAATCAGATCGACTGGGGTTGATTTAAAATTGTGATACAGGCGCGATTGTGATCAAATTTAGTCTAGTTTCTTATTATAACATGGGAATGCTGGGATAATGTTATGCACCAAATTTGTGATTTTATCTAAAAGTTGGCAGTACACTGAGTCTTATGTACCCTAATGCTAAATGCTTAAAAAGTTGTATTAAAGAGTTAGTAGTTTTTAGCACAGTCCCTTTATGGAAAGTGGACGTAGTTAAAACTCGATATCACACATTTTCACAATGTGATTGAAAAACTGGCCTTCTGCATGTGTGGTCAATATATGTAGCTTTAGTTGGTTGCAAAATATAGCGTCTACAAATAGGGATGACTTGATTTTGACAGCTCATGGGGGTCATGTTTTAATATGTTCCGTAAGATTTCTGTAAGGCACGTTCACGTTAGTACAACGCTCGGGAATTATCGTAAATTATTACCTCTTCAACTCGTCTCGGCAATCTTAACACTTACATATAGCGTGCATAACTATATAAATAGGGCACATACAGGATATTTTAAAAGGAGTCGTAAAGCATTTAAATAAAACTTTCTTCGCTAGGGAGCATTAAAGCTTCCAACGAGTCAAAAAGCACAAAGCAATGGCTAAAAAGTAATATTTCTGGTTTTATAGCTGCAGGTGACTGACCGTCTGGAAGTTCAGATTTGAATCCATTGGAATACAGTTTGTGGTCAGAATTGGAGAACACGGACATTCAAATTTGAACTGTAATTGAACTTAAAGCAGGACTAAGTATAAAGGCCAAATAGTTGAAAAATTAAAACTCTGGTGTATTAAAGTGACTTCTGCAGAATTTAAGAATTACGGCCATCTTTTCAGACTAACATTAATCGCTGCATAAACGCAAAAAGGATATCTAGTCCTATTAAATCAGCGGTTTGCAACAATTTTCACATAGTTCCTTTGAAAAATGGTAACAATGGTGAAACAAAAATTAAAAGTTTTTTGAATTTTGTTAAATACTTGCCAAATAATAACAAGAATTACTACTCTTACCAACTGAAGAGCTCAAAAGGCCTGCTGTCAGAAAAGGTATAGAATTTTCGGTATACTCTAACGATGTTAAATAGCACTGGAAGAATGTGGTTTTAGTATTAAATCAGTAATACATATTTTTAACAGGAACAAAGTCCCACAACAAATGTTCAAAATAGGATTGCTGCCAAATTCTAACCAACTTAACAAAAGTTAAACATATCCGATTAACAATCTAAAATATATGCTCCATCGCAGAATTTCTCTTGAGGAACCATACAAAAGAAACGATTCAGTACAAGGCATATACTGCCAAGAATATGGACACACGAAAGCATTTTGCAACCTAAGTAGTGATTGCGTGGAGTGTGGTGATTTACATCTTACAACAAAATGTATTCTTAAAAAAGAATTTAAATACAAAACGTAGTAATAGTGGCTAGAAAAGAGTTAACATAGGCATCTTCATACAGACCAATCAGTCTTCTTTCCTGTATATATAAAATATTTGAAAGTGTTCCTATCAAAGATGTCTCCTTTCCGAAAAAAAATAAAATTCCAATTCGGGTTTCGTAATAAACATAGCACAGTAGAGCAAGTAAATGGAATTAGTAATAATTAGAAAATAAGAAAGCATATGATCACAGAGAGTACTGTTCAGCTATATATTTCTATTTCTAAGGTGAGGCATGAAGGCCTTTTATATATGATTAAAAACTTTCTACCTTAACAATTGAATAAAATATTGGAGTCTTATTTAAAAAATAAACAATTTATGGTTTAAGCGGGAGATTTTATATCTGATGAACGACGGATAAGGGCTAGTGTACCACAGGGCAAAGTTGTAGGTTCAAGACTAAACATAATATACACAGTAGATCTTCCAACAGCGAATAATGTACTTCTTCATCAACTTTTGAGGATGGCAAAGCCTTTTTACACATTTTAGCATCAAGAATACTAGCGAAGTGCTTAAGTTCTGCCGAAGAATGGTAGGTCACTATCGTATAAATATGAATGAAGCATGTCACATTTTCGGTAAGACCAAAAATGTGCCCGGCATTAAAAATGAACAATATTTTAGTATCCCAAGCAAATGAAGTACGTTATATTGGTATTCGCCTAGATAGAAGGCTCAAGTGGATAAAACGTATGTCTAGTAAAATTACTTGCATGAAGATAAAAGCGGCAAATTTAAATTGGGTTTTAAATAAATACTCCAAACTTAGACTAGACAACAAAGTGTTTTTATATGTATAATGCGATCATAAACTCGATTTGGATGTATGGCATACAATACAATACAAACGTTAATATAGAAAATGCTTAGAACAATCATGTCCTTGCTTTGGTACATGGGTAATGAAAATAGCGATAGAGATCGTGGTATTCCTTTGGTAAAAAAAAGTAGAGGACAGCAGAATGAAATATATATCAAAACTTCGAGATCACCCAAACCCATTAGCTAATGATTTAGGCCATTCCTGCGATGAAACAAAAAAATTCCCGATCTTATGACATTTCTACGATCCAAAAATTCGAAATTATTACAATTTACTCACGGAGTTAGTGGCGTCAACTCCAAGAGCTCCAGTGCAATTAATGGTCCATAATCGTCCTGTCAGATCAATAATTAGTGGAAAAATTTGAATCCACAGGCACAGTACGAAATGTTCCCGTGCCAGTGAGACAAACGAAGTGCGTATAGTGTCAAGAATATTGCTACCGCTGGCGCGTCAATTGAGGAAGACCCAAATAAGTCTCTCTTACGTCGTTCTCATAAGTTGGACATCTCTGTGACGTGTGGGTAGCCTAAGAACATCCGTTTGAAGGCGAAATATACCATCCACACAGGATTGTGCGCTGGATTTACAACCCGTCACGGAAAAAACACTACCATGGCAAACGAAATAAGGACTACCATTTGAGGGCATGCACTTGGAATGTCCGGTCCATTAATTGGGAAGATGCCGCTGCCCAGTTGGTTGATGTCATCGTTAGAGTGAATGCTGACATCACCGCCGTCCAAGAAATGCGATGCACGGGACATGGACTGAGGCGAGTGGGTCCTTGTGGCATTTACTGTAGTGGCCATAAAAAGGAGCGTAAATTTAATGTGGGATTCGTGGTGAGAGAGAGACTTTATCGCCGAGTACTGTCATTCACGCCGGGGGATGAACGTCTAGCCACAATCCGAATCAAAGCGAAGTTCTTCAAGATATCGCTGATTTGCGCACACGCCACGACGGATGAGAAGGACGATATGACCAAAGATGCCTTCTATGAGCGCTTGGAGCGCACCTATGAAAGCTGCCCCTGCCACGGTCGGTAAATTCAGCCTCCACGACGAAACAGCCAAATGGATCGAGACTGATTGACCTCGCCGGGGCCTGAAATATGGTTTTTTGTAGTACTATCCGGATCAAAAAAAAACAAGATTCGCACCCACGTCATTGCAGCAAAAAATGCACGCCAAAAAATACAAGGAAGGTTCGACGTCGAACTTTTCTACTCGGCTTGCACTCCTGCTCTCTGAGAACACTAGTCAACAACTAGGTATAAGGAAACTGTGGGACAGCATTTCAAACTCCTTACGTACAGCTGCAACCGAAACCATTAGTTTTCGGAAAGTGCACAAGAACAGGAGGTACGACGAGGACGTTACGATCGACCACAAMACGTGCGGGATGGGATAGATACCGAGAGTTGAAGAGGGAAGCGAGACTCATTTGCAGACAGAAAAAGAAAGAGGCCGAAATGCGTGAGTACGAAGAGCTTGATACGCTAGCCGACAGGGATAATGCTCAAAAATTCTACGAAAAAATACGGCGGCTTATAGAAGGTATCAAGACCGGAGCATACTCTTGTAGAACCCCCAAAGGTGATCTAGTCACCGATGCCCAGAGCATACTTAAATTATGGAGAGAACACTTCTCCAGTAAGTCTCCAGGGAAAGCATAACTATAGGAGAAGGGGAACCCGATTCCCCAATTGATGACGATGAAGCAGACGTTCCATTGCCCGACCATGAAGAAGTTCGAATAGCGATTACCCACCTGAAGAACTACAAAACGGCTGGGGTCGAAGGAATGCCGGCCGAGATACTCTAAACAAGGTGGCGAAAAACTGATAAGGAGCGTGCATCAGCTTTTTTGTAAAATATGGTCGGACGAAATCATGTCCAACGATTGGAATTTAAGGGTGACCCTTCAATCTGCACCAACTACCGTGGGATAAGCCTCCTTAACATCGCGCATAAGGTTCTATCGAGCGTATTGTGTGAAAGATTAAAGCCCACCGTTAACAAACTGATTGGACCTTATCGGTGTGGCTTTAGATCTGGCTAATCAACAACCTACCAGATATTCAGCATGACAGACTGAAAAAGGAAGCAAAGCAAATTGGTCTGGCAGTGAACGAGGGCAAGACGAAATATTTCCTGTCATCGAGTTTTCGAGAACTGGGTGTATGTAAATTTTATTGATATGCATGTATATTTATACTAGAAAAACATAAAACTGTCCGTTAAAATTTTGGCTGTCCGGTTAAAAGAACTTGCTTAAAAAACTTAATTTTCGTGTCCGCGTCTGCACAAAAAAGCGTTCTGTTATGAAAACTATAAGAAAATTTTAGCTAAATCTTAATGTCCGCTTAAGAGAGCTTCCGCTTAATAGAAATTTTCTTGCATATTAGATAATTAGGAATTGAACCTGCTACAATATCGAATACGAAGTTACGCAAGGGTCCGTCTTGTTTATCTGGGCATCTCAAGCACTACATCTGGGTGTGGGTTTTTTTAGGAGCGTCGAATCGTATAGTAATTCTACCTTGTTGGTTCCAACTGTTCATACAGTTCCTACTACCCTGGCATTTCGATGGGTAGCACCTTTCTCCGATAGCCTGTATTTTGAAGTATTACCATTCAAATTTTAATGTAATTTTTCTTTAAACATACCACGAATTAAATTTTTTATATACAAGAGTCGCTACTGTAAGAAATAATCGAAACAAAAAACAACGAATCTTATTAGGATTTTTAATAATTCCCTTACTAAACAATATCACCCCGAAGTAAAAAGAAAACTATCAGTTCGAAACCTGTTTTAATCGATACAGAACATTCGACCACCTTTCCGGGGGGTGCATAGCGGCTATGAGTGGGTGGGTATCCTTATAGCATGGAAACTACAGCTATCACAAGAGGACTGATGAGAAACTAGGTGGTAAGGTTAGATGAAAGGGATGGTAAGGAAGTTGGAAGCCATACTGCAATCCGTTTCTACCTAATCACGACTTACAAGGACAAGATGAAATCACATCCACAGTTGTTAAGGAGAGCTTTGGCAAGAGGCAGGTAAAGGAAAGCCAACGTAGTCATTGGATCGGTCGCAAGCTCGAGTATAAATGCTACAGCTGAGTCACTTTTAGATTTTATTTGTAGCCAGAATCTATTTATTTGTAATAGGCGCTCACTCACTCTAGCTTCAAAAGGCTTGATCTGTTCTGAACGATGGCAAGATTTCTCCTAGGCGCTCATTTTTCATGAAACCAATCCACAGAGAAATAGATATTAGCCGCCTCAAAAATTTTGTGGCAAGCTCCAAGCGTGTATTTTCTGTCCGAGAGGGATTTTTAATGATGAAGGGGAATAGAGACTAACCCATTGGTTAATTTCAAAACCCATAATACTTCTTAAAAACATAGGTTTGAATGTGAATGACGGCGTGGGTAAGGTTTTTAGGTAGAAAAAATACGTCTTTTGCGAATTTATTTCTGCATAGCGGCCATTTAAAGTGAAAACTAATATTTTCCACTCAAAAAATTCCGCCATTTTGTGAGTGAAAAAAAAAACAAAAACAAAAATACTTAATGATGGGGTACATATTTTATATGCCAAAAATGTGTACAAAGTTTGACATGGATCGGTCAAGCAGTTTTGAAATTACAGTAAACACGGCATTTGAAATAGTAGTTTTGAGAAAAACGTGTCTAAAATTTGTAAACTAACAAAATGACGAAAAAATTTCCCTATATTGTCAAAAGTATGCTCAATAATGTATAAAAGGCCCGAATAAAACTCAATCCATACTTAAGAAAGAAAATCGCAAAAAAAAGTAATGGTCAACTGTACAAGAGAAAATTATTATTTAAATTTAGAGTCTGTAAAATTATCCAACATTATATGGATTATATAACACTTCGCCAATTAGTTTTATACATTTCCTAAATCTAAAATAGTGCACAAATAGTTTTAAATCATAATTAAAAAATTATAAAACTTGACTAATTTACACAATAACAAAACAAGTTTATTGCGAACGTAGAAATAATAAAATGGACTAGAAAGAATTGTAAATGTTATAGAGATGCATTAAAGACCACGCGTAATTATTTAAATTTAACTTGGCAGTTCTGTAAAGGAACTCAACAAGTGCAGTGAACGCACACTCTTAATAAATAAAGCAAATAAGGAAAATAATAATAAATTGGCGCCCAATGGCAAAAATTATAAAACAAAGTAAAAAAAAAAGGATTTTAACTTAATGTGTAAAAATTAATTCAAGTCGTATTGACCAAGTCAAAATAATAGCTTAAAGCCAGGTGATTACGAAAATCGGAGGCCCGATTAAAGCCTAACAAATAAAATGTGGTTCAGAGAATCAGAAATCAATTATCGAGTTTGCAGTTAACACTGCACTCACGAACCATATTTAAAGTTTTGAACAAAAATTTAATTGATTTAGTAACGATAGCCGAGGTAGAATTATTTAGATATGATTTGTTAGTACCTGACTTTGAAAGTAAACACGAAACATACGTCTCCTGGCGCAAGGAAACTCAAATACATATCGGTGTTGATTGTACCCGATGTAACGATTGAGCTGCTTCTTTTGSCACAACTGCAATTTGCTTGCCACATAAGAAATTTCTTTGGAAATTTAGTCAACTTTTTGGGTTTTGAATTTTTCCTCGAAATCGGCTGTATAAAATTCCTCTTCAGGTAACTGAGAAAAGTCGGCTAAAACGTAGGTCTAGTCATCCATTATGCAGCTTTCGAATTTCGTAAAAAAATCTTCCGTCAGCTTTTTAACTCGTTATTTTGCGGTTTCGTTCTTGACGGCGTCTCTGTCCGGAGCTTTCTGTCAGCGCAGGTTCCTTCTTCGTCCTGCGTAAGAAAGATGCTGATTTTAGGAACAAAAACCCATTGACATTATTTTTGCCGCACGTCCAAATTACTTGCAATACGTGTTAGCTTTACCTCAAGAAGTTTAGTCTAATCGTGAACGCTTTCAATTCGCAAATAATTTTGCTAAAAGCTCGGAAGAAAGAGCTTTTCGGATTGAACAACCTTCTATTTTTTAATAAGCAGAAGAGAGAACAGGAGCCACCTCCACTAATGGAAATTAAGAGTTTAAACCGATTCAGATAGCCTATCACACGAAGAATCAGAAGTTTCTCCCCTTATGTACCACTTTCGAATCAGATCATCAAAACGCCAAATAGTGGCACTGCACACGAGACCAAAGCAACAAAATTATATAAATAATTATAGAATAAATGTCCTTATTTTCAAGAGGAATAAGAATATCAAACTAGGGTCCATCAGAAGCTGATGACATTAAAGATAAACTTTTCAACATGATGAAGTGAATTTTTAGGAATAGCTCCCTGCTGCTGTTTGCAAAACGAACAATAGTAAACGAGCCATAAAGATACTTATTGACACAATGACTGCAGTAAAGGATTTTTCTTGGCGAAGTCTCTTCATGGTTTTAACTCTTTTCAACATAAATGTCTTATGAATCTTTTCAACACTACCTTTTTTAATACTTCCAAATATGTCAACATTTGATACAATAATAGGACTAACTTGCTTAATTAAGTAGGATAAATATTGGATTTCAAAAATAAAACATAACAAACTGCATCCGGTCAATAGAGAATTCAATTTCTAAAAAATGCTGTCGTCAATTTTACAGAGGTCGAAAACATAGAAGTTCCCAAACAAGTTCAGGAAACTATCTTATAATACAACCATTGTTACCACTATTTGAATAGAAGTTGAAGAAGGGGTATACCCCAGAATATATCCTTATCCAATGAGTGTTTCGGACCTCGAAAATAAAAAAAGTTAGAACTTTGTTTGCGAAACAACAAGACGGTAATACTCACAAGTTAAAGACTTTAAAAGGCTGAACTCAAAAATATACCTTCAATTCTATCAAACCCCGATAAAGCAAAGTATTTTATAACTTCTTCTTCTTAATTGGCGTAGACACCTGATTATAACCTAGTTAGCAAAAGCACGTCAGTCGTTCCTTCTTTTCGCTACGTGGCGCCAATTGGATATTCCAAGCGTAGCCATGTCCTTCTCCACCTGGTCCTTCCAACGGAATGGAGTTTTTCCTCTTCCTCTGCTTTCCCCGGCGGATACTGCGTGGAATACTTTCAGAGCTGGAGTGTTTTCGTCCATACGGACAACATGACCTAGCCAGCGTAGCCGCTGTCTTTTAATTCGCTGAACTATGTCAATGTCGTCATATATCTCATACAGCTCATCGTTCCATCGAATGCGATATTCGAAGTGGGCAACGCGCAAGGGACCATAAATATTTCGCAGAACTTTTCTCTCGAAAACTCGAAGCGTCGACTCATCAGTTGTTGACATCGTCCAAGCAGGACGGGAATTATGAGTGACTTATACTTTGGTTTTAGTTTGTCGAGAGACGACTTTGCTTCTCAATTGCCTACTCAGTCCGAAGTAGCACTTGTTGGCAAGAGTTATCCTG
>NW_017537452.1:29730-36608 GCF_001853355.1 Bactrocera latifrons
TTTGGTGCTGGTCAACGTCAGCTTACACAGCCGTATAAGTTTTGCGGGGATACCAAATTCAGACGTCGCCGCATAAAGGCAGCTTCTTTTCGTGCTGTCGAAAGCAGCTTCTTTTCGTGCTGTCGAAAGCAGCTTTGAAATCGACGAACAGGTGGTGAGTGTCGATTCTCCTTTCACGGGTCTTTTCCAAGATTTGGCGAATATCTGAAGCCACACTGATAAGGTCCAATCAGTTTGTTGACGGTGGGCCTTAATCTTTCACACAATACCCTCGATATAACCTTATATGCGATATTGAGGAGGCTTATACCACGATAGTGGGTGCAGATTGTGGTGTCTCCTTTTTTGAAGATTGGGCATAGCACACTTAAATTCCAATCGTTGTACATGTTTTCGTCCGACCATATTTTACAAGGAAGCTGATGCATGCTCCTTATCAGTTCTTCGCCGCCGTGTTTGAATAGCTCGGCCGGCTACCCATCGGTCCATGCCACTTTGTTGTTCTTCAGGTGGGTAATTGCTATTCGAACTTCTTCCTTGTCGGGCAATGGAACGTTTGCCCCATCGTCGCATTGGGGCATCGGGTTCCCCTTCTCCCTGGAGAAGTGTTCCCTCCATAATTTTAATATGCGCTGAGCATCGGTTACTAGATCACCTCCTAGGGTTCCACAAGAGTCTTGGAACCTTCTGTTGGTCGCCGCATCTTTTCGTAGGGTTGTCGAGCATCCCTGTCGGACAGCTTGTTATGCTTTTCATAATCACGCATTTCGGATTCTCTCTTTGTTTGTCTGTAAGTGCGTGCCTCGGTATATATCCCATCCCGCAAGTGTAGTGTTCAATTGTAATGTTGCGTTGCGTCTTTTCTTCGCTAAGCCACGGCAATCCTTATCGTACCACATATCGAGTTGCAGAGAGCAGGAGGGCAAGTCGAGTAGGCGTTGTTTGGTGACGTGTCTTTTGTCCTTCAGCGATCTATTTGGTAGCTTTTCGATCTGCAGAGGGCCATGTAGATTGATGATTTTTTTTTTTGTGCTAGAATCAAGTACTACAGATAACCATAWTTCGGGCCCCTGCGAAATCGATTAGCCTTTACCCATTTCATGATATTTCATCGTGGAAGATTAATTTACCGACCGTTGGGCCAGATACCTTCTTTGCGCACCCTGGCGTTAAATTTGCTAAGCACGACACTGTATGAAATGCGCCAAGGACCTACCCGACTCATTCCTTGTTCCTCGCACTTTTTTGACGGAGGAGGTGTCATCCGCTATTTTTATTRGGTTATCAACCAGCTGGGCATCGGCACCTTCCCATTTAAGGAAGGGAAATTTAAGGTGCATTCCCTTAAGTCACAGCCCTTAATACGATTGCTGTGGTCTTTATGAGAAAGCGGCTTTCACCTACGAAGATGTTTTTTTTATTTTCATTGGGGGCATTTTTTACGAGAGAGAGACCGAAAGTCGTGAGCTTCTTAAGCTCGTTTCTGGCCACTCCCAAGTGAATGGCAATCAGAGAAATTTTCTTATTTCTACACATGACTCTATCCCTCCATGCAGTATTAGATAATATTCGATCGAATAGACCACGTCCAGCACGCAATGAAGAAAATAATTGCATGGAGCCAACCCGTTTTTAGTGTATTCTGGAAATATTTTCTGCCAATCTACCACAAATGTTGTTTTGAGGTCTTGTTGGTTGCTAATATGATGTTTTCTTACGCTTTTTTCGAGAACACGATTCCAGGTGATTGTGCCGGCATTTCTACCAAATGGAAACAGTTCTATATAAGCCAACTCATGTAGGGCTTACGCCATACAAAAACTTCCCATCGGAACCGAATAGGTTAAATCTGCTTTCGTCTTCAAAAATATCACATTTCCAATACGTTTCATCTTTAATAATAAACTTTTCAGCAAACTGCAAACTGGTCTTTTTGTTACTCTCGCTAATAAACGGTTTGTTCAGAGCTCTCATACCACGGAAATCAGCTTTGCGCAGTCCTTCTTATTTTTTCAGGATTGCATGACATTTCAAGCACTGTCTCAACTTCTTTTATTAAGTATGGAGCACTTRTACATAGTTGGTTCTTTTTTAATTTCTTTTAATATCCACCTTTCTTCGGTGACTGTGAAAACTTTATTTAGGGCATTACGACCCTTGCCAACCACTCTATTTCCACGAACAGATCGTTAGATTACGTATTGGACGCTCGAAATACTTAAATTCACCATTTCTGCGTTTTTCCATTTTTGTAACGTGCAATCACCGAATTCGCGATTTTCAATAGACGTACGACGACCCATTACTTTATATTCAAATCAAACTACGTCCACTAACTTTCAATGTGCACATAATACTAAAAAATTAACTAAAATACCATTCAAATCAAAATTGTCTACTCTTACTAAACGGTATACTGACACGTAATAGTTTTCCCACGAAATAAGCTGTGACGTCGATTAACCTTTTATTTTGTATTTATTTTACTTAAAAAGAAATTATTTAGAATGTTTTTGTATGTGTTAGTTATGTAAAGTAATTTAGCCATGAACATAAATTTTAGATTTTTWAGAAATAAATAAGATAAGCAAAATATTTCTTGTTTTCTTTTAAATGAAGGGCACACAAAATAAGCTGTAAGCCGCTGTATGTAAAACCAAACAGTCTATGTGAACAATCCCGCTTCGATTCATCTTTGGAACAAAATATCAAGCGTGTCGTTCGTCAATCACTAGTCGAAATGATAAAACGAGTCATCGAAAATTTAAACTTAAATTTAGTTTGTACGTTTTTCACATTGGCTAAATGAGCACCTGATCCCCCTCTTAATACAATACTCCTACACCCCACACATACACACAATACTCAACACATCTACACCATATTCACCATCTACACCACACATGAGAACACCGGACACATGGTACAAAAGGGACTGACGGACGGCGCCGAGTCTCTTTTTCATTCGATCCGTGCGCATATGCGTTTCGCCAGTCAGCTATAAGTTTTTTCCCGCTTCTTAATCCTACTAGCAAAGGTGAGTTTGCCGCGAGTTTTTTTTTTATAATATTTTTCTATGGTCCTTCGAGCCGTACCGGTCGGCACTCGTGATAAAAAACACAAAATCTGTTACGGGAACTAAAAATTCGGTGACGGTAACACGATAACCAAATTATAAAAAACCAAAAAAAAAAAAAAAAAAAAAAAAAAAAAAAAAAAAAAAAAAAAAAAAAAAAAAAAAAAAAAAAAAAAAAAGTGAAAAGTGAAAAGTGACCAGACAACGGTAGTGAGGTGACAGTTACCAAAAAAAAGAAAAACAAAAAAAAAAGTGACAAAGACAACGGTGGTGAGGTGACACAAAACATACAAACTACATTACGTGTGCATATAAGCGCGGTAACAAAACTTAAACGAAGTGTGGTGACAAAAGTGCAGTGATCAAAATAATATATACATACAATAAACATATAGTATGTATGTAAAGAGCTAGTGGTTTCAAATCTAACCCACAAGCGAAGAAAAAAAAGAAAAGCGAAAACCTAAAAAAGTGTGGTGCTAAAAACTGCAGTGAAGAGAGAGAACGCAGAGTAAAATAATAATTACACCTGCGATATACATATGTACATACATATAAAGTGATAGTGCAGTGACATAACTTACGAACAAAAGGAGAAAAGGTCATACAAAACTACGAGCACAGCTACAGCGCCAGCAACAAAAGGAAGGACTGGAGAAACACGAAACAGAAGGACAGGCACAAGCAGGAAAGCAAAGTGAGTTGTATCGTTTCCTTGCAATTTGTATATGTTACACATATATGTATGATTTAATTTCACAAATTTAAATTTACGGTCTGACCAAAATTCCGGTCAAAAAAGAACAGAAAACCGTTACCAAACTGTTTCGGTATCCGGTTTATTTTCCGGTAAAAACCGAGAAACCGCAAACAAAGCAGTTTGGTACTGTATATAGCGGATTTTTGATTGGCGGTAAATGCTTACCGTTGTGTTATAACACAGAAACTATCCTCAAAAAACAGTAAGGTATACAAGTATTTACTTGCACAATTTTCCAACAATATCCTTTATACTTAATCAAGTATAAGCAGCATTGCTTAAAATAAGCCACGGCAATCATAAGAAAGAAAAAAAAACAACATGTGCGCAAATAAAATTGAAGATAAAATACATACATACGTATATGTATGTCACATATATTTCCGTAACATCCAAAGAGCATAACGTGCTCTTTTACTAGTTTAACCATTAACATATTTCAAATATACATATACATATGTACATTCATATCTAATATTTAAAGATTATTAAATTCTCTTTTCGCGGCTTCTTATCTCTACGAACATATGTATGTATATACACTTATATATGCGGCGCGATTATAAATATATACATATATACATAAAACCGAGTGAACTTGAGAAAATTACCCTACAAGAAACTGCTCAAATGACTGTCAATGCTTATGTTAAAAAGAGAAACCTATGAATGATATTGCTTATATATGTATGTAAGAATGAAATAGCTTAATTATTCAACACTGTCATCATTGACAGTAAAATGAAATTTGAAATGACTGTCAATGTTGATTTTTTTTTAAATAAACACTTTTCAACACTAAACATCGTTTATCAACACCGATCTGTATGCAGAAAAGCAACCCTGTAAAAAGAGATACATACAATTCCATATATATACGTTTATAAAATGTTGCGCAAAAAAATGTTTACTGTTATTCTTGCCACAAACGAGAAGTGTTGCGCGTTAATTCAGTGAATTCTAAATCCAATAATTATATTTCATGCCTTGTTTAAGTGATTTATGTTTTGTGATTAAATCTACAGTTTACTATATTATCAAGAAAAAAAAAGTAAAAATGAAAAAAAAAACGACATTTCAAAATCATTTAAGTAAAGAAAAAGGATTTTCAAATCCAAAATAATAGAATATAAAAATTTGGTGGAATGTGCGGGGAAGTTAAATAGTGCGCAGAATAGTGAACTCATAAATACGATGAAATATGTTGCAAAAGAAATAGACGAAAATAGTGATGTTGTGAATTGCGAAATTTCAAATGAAACTTTTAGAYATTTAGCAATAGATACTTCAGTTTCCTTAAGAGATTCTTTATCCCAAGATAGCAAGTTAGAAATTGAGAAGAAAGCAAATAAGATTAGGTTGTGGGCTATTAGAAATAATATCTCTCAAAATTCTTTAGAGGACTTATTAAAAACTTTGCGTAAGATAGGAGTTAATTATGTACCCCTTTCTGCAAAAACCCTTTTGAACACAAAAAGCTAACATTAAAACTATGTCTAATGGAGAATTCCTCTACATTATCATACAAAACTTTTTTCTTTCTAACACCGCAAATATTTTTGAGAATTCAGAAGAAATATTAATTGATATAGGTATTGATGGTTTAAAACTTTTTAAAAGTTCTAACCGAGCTTTATGGCCCATAATTGATGCTATTTCAAACTTACCAAATGTGACACCATTTCTGATTGCTTGCTTTTCTGGTTTTAAAAAATCAATAATATCAATTCGTTTATGGCAGATTTTTGTTCAGAAGTAAAGCTGTTAGGGGAAAAGCGAATTAAAGTTGGTCAAAACTGCACTTTAAAAAAATTTAATGTTCGCTTATTTTCATGTGATACACCAGCTAGAGCTTTTGTTACAAGTGTTATTTCACATAATGGTAAAAATGGTTGCCCAAAATGTTGTCAGGAGGGTATATACAAAGACAGACGAGTATGTTTCTCAAAAAAAGTTGGTTCACCTCGGACAGATTTAACTTATGTCTTAAGAACTAGTCCATCTAATCATCTCAATGAATTTAAAACAAAAGAAAGTATTGTGGAGGAATCGGGGTTCGGAATGGTGTCCTTTAGACTCCATGCATTTAGTTGATTTAGGAGTCACTAAAAAACTTTTAAAGTTACTATTAAAAAAAAGTGATATAAAAAGGATTAATGAAAAAATTAACTATATCACTCAATTTATAGTTAGAAGCTTAGACGAAATTAATTATTGGAAGTCAACTGAGTTTCGGCATTTTTTTATTATACACTGGAATTTATCTCCTAAAAGATTGTGTTGATGGCGATTCATAATATCATTTTTTACTGTTGCATGGCTCAAGTGAAAAATCTAATAGAGTTGAAGCAGATGCAGCTCAAGAAGTATTAAATGATTTTATAAATTATTTTATGATCATATATGGGGATGAGTTGGTTAGTTTTAATATCCATGGTTTGCTCCATTTGTCTGAGTGTGTAAAACAGTTTGGTCCATTAGATTCCTTTTCAGCATAAAAGTTTGAAAATTATATGCAATTTCTTAAAAAAAATAGTTAATAAGCCAAACAAAATTTTGCAACAAATATTCTTACGCCTCAATGAAAGGCATATATTCAGAGGGGATTTTAATATGGGCTCAGAAGTAAGATCATTTGAAATTAATCCAAATAAAGGAAAGGATTCTTTTTGTTTTAGCAAAAAATTTGGACCAACGAAAGTAATAAACATTAAAACGTCACCCAATGCAAATAAATATATATGTAACGCTTTTAAGAAGGTAGAAAACTATTTTGAGACTCCTTTTGAGTCTGCCAATAGTTTTGGAATTGTTTTGGCTAGTCAGTTCAGTGCTGACGTTACTGAAATTTCAAGAGAATATATTTATTATAAATATTATTGCATTCCTCACGTCGAAACGTTTCTTCTCATTCCTGTTGTTGTTGTTGTAACGGCAGAATTTCTTCTCATTCCTCTTTTGCATCATCTCTTTCACGATTTTTCGCAACAACCCGCACATTCTGCTTAAATGATTTTAATAACATAAATTTAATAAAAATTT
>NW_017537452.1:38208-39859 GCF_001853355.1 Bactrocera latifrons
TTTTTACAACATTTTTGACATAAATGTTATTTTAATATTCAGATTATAAATGAATGAAGATAAAACTAATTCGAACAAAATAAAAATGTATCATCATTGAAAGATTTACAGTCATAAATGACAAATTGCAGCTATGATACCTTTTCAGTCATTATTGACAATTTTCAGCTTTGACAGATTTGTAGTCAGCAATGAACCAAGAAAAAGCATGAGAGTAAGCAGTAGAGATATACTATACTGATTTAATTCCGAATACCAGTGTGTTAAAGACAGATGCAAGCTCACACTCATGCGTTTGTTTACATCAGTTTTTTCACTAGACCCTTAAGAAAATGATAGAAGCTTTGTTCTGCGCGCTGACTGAATTTCTTTCACCTCTGACAGTCAAATGTACGTTCAGCTGACTGTCAGTATTCTTGTATGTACAATGTACTTATACTGGAAGAAATACCCAATCGACATTGGGTACAAATTATATAACAATAAATACATATAACAAAAACAATTTTTTAACATATAAAATTTGTACAAAGGTGTACTGTCACGTATGTAGATACGCTAATTGCTTCAAAGTCCACATTGGCATATGTTCTTGGTTTTTGGCTAACAAAAACAAGCAGGATTGTGTAAAAAACTAAAGCGTAATACATATGTACATACATACATATGTACAAAGTGCAGTGATCTCTAAAGCGAGCGCTCATTAGCGCATAATAAATAAAATATCCGCCTATATGTGTACCTTATAGGACATTTGAATATACATATAAAAGAAATATATATATAAAACGTATAAAATATTTCCGGTCAACAACAATTAATTAAATCAAATATAAGCGACATTCTGTATACGCGTAATATTTTACTTGAAAACTCTTACTAACTTAAAGGAGTTCACGTCTAAATATTTCGTTCAAAACTCTTATTTAAATAGAGTTCTCGTCAAATCAAAATAAATACAAAGGAAAAAAATTTTGAAATCTCGGTTTACCAAAAGCAATCGATTTTATTGATTTTTTTGAAACTCTTACATACAAAAGAGTCTTCTATTGAACATTTTATATACGAAACTTTTTTAAACATTTACTAGTCTAATTCACTAAGACGTTTTGATATTCTATACATTTTTTAAATGAGCTCAGACTCAAAGCACTCCAAACCAAGTCAGTGACTAAAAGTCCCAAAGATGATTTCTGACGAAAAAAGTCCATGTACACCGGCAGAAGCTACACGCTCGAAGCAAGATGCTACGAAACAGAAAAGGGATGTCTTTCCCCCTGTCATGCTCTAAATTCATTTCTGAGAGTGACTGTCTAATAAAATATTGCAATCGATTTGCTTCCTCGCCGATGCAAGTAAATTCAGAATCGGCGCTAGAAATAAAAATCCGAATAATGGAAAATTTTTGGACACGTCTCCAGGCTGCATATGACGCAATTGTAGATACTGATGATTTTGATCTACCAGAAAACTTTAAATCTTCTGCTTACGCCAAATTTGAAAACTGCTTAGACTAGTATGAAAATACAAAAATTATGATCGCTGATCAATTGAAACTAATTAAAGCTCCAATTCCGCGAGTAGAGATGCCGCAAGTACAAAGTCAAGATGCAAGTTCAGGCATCTACCTCAAGGTGCCCGCATGTGACAC
>NW_017537452.1:47919-94543 GCF_001853355.1 Bactrocera latifrons
ACGACGGAGGCTTTTCTCACGGCATTTGCTCGCTTCGTCGCTCAACGTGGCTACCGACCTAAAGTCAAGAGTGATAAGGCAAAACTTTCATTGGAGCTCAACGAGCCACAGAAAAGCAATTTGTGGATTTCCTAAAACAAGTGTCACCACACATCGTATAAAAGTACGCCCATCAAGGTATTAATTGGCAATTTATACACCCAAGCGCTCCTCATATGAGCGGTTTATGGGAATCAGCTGTAAAAAGCTTCAAATCCCATTTCAGTAGCTGGAAATTATAAATTCAATTACGAAGAGTTCACGACGTTACTAAATCGAATTGAAGCCGTTCTCAATTCACGGTCACTCACAGTACTCTCGCACGACCCCTCAGAGTTCAACGCGTTAACTCCAGGGCATTTTCTAAAAGGAGCAGCCATCCTGGCCATTCCTGAGCCAGGCATGGAGTCGCTATCCCTTTTAAATCGATGGGAACGTATTAAAATTCTCCATGATGATTTCAGCCGCCGACGGAAGGACGAGTACATAAAGGATCTTCACAAAAGATACCGGTGGAAGACTCTTGAACAAGCGCCCAAACTTGGAGACTGTGTCCTCATTCATGATGATTGTCTACCCCCTACCGAGAGGCGGCTTTGCCGCTTAGAAAAGCTACATTATCACATACGAGTCGTGGATCTCCGTACACAAAAGGGAACAGTAACCAGACTGCTCGTAAAGCTGTGCTTTTTACCAATCACCGACGACCGCGAATCCGAAAACCGAAACGACCAAACCGCAGTATAATAAAATCACTAAATTGAACACTAACAACCGTAACAACCGTTCGAATTAACACGCCGTATCAAATAATCAAGAATATTTACAAATAATTGTCGATCAATACGACGACACATTCATGCCACATATCGTGGCTCGATTGCCCATATGAATTTATATCACAGATATGTATAATTAACAATCTTCTCTACACAGATCACCATGGATGTAGATACACCAGACGCAACCCCACCAACCGGTCGTGCTACCAATGCGCCACGCACCGGGCCTACACCAGCGCCCCGAGCTGTGCCTGCAACAACGCCGGCACCTGTACCGGCAACCGCGCCTGCACCCTCATCTCGTGRTGGCACCCGACCACATCGAGGACTTCGGAGACCCGTCGGATAAGGTGCCCCATCTGTCGACGCCCTCATCGTCTTCACCATTGTGGAATTTTTAGGGCTATGCTTCCTTTGCAACGGCAGCAAGTTGCTCAGGCCCACGGGCATTGCCTCAACTGCCTGTCGCACACTCATGCTACTACAGAGTGTGAGTCACGGTGGCTGTGCCAAATGTGTCACCGGCCGCATCATACGCTACTACATCGCAGCTAGTCACGGGAAGCGCACCGGCCACCCAACCATCCCGGCCGCGTCTCCCGACTTCCACCCGCCGATAGTGTCATACACCAGCGGAGTGTAACCTCGTTGCGGCGTCGACAGACTGGACCACCCCCTCGTCGATCCACGGGTGTCAGCAGCGTTGTGGCTAATTTGAGAGTGAGCATATTAATAGGATATCTGATCTGAATCGTTATTGTTTTCATACCACTTTATCAAGGTATTGATGCATTTAGCTGCTTCAGAAAAACGCACTTTCAGTTGTTGCAAATTCTCCTTGATAACTGGTTATTTGATCGTCGTTCCAAGTTTCGATATATTCACTGCTGTCATCAACACCACACACCTTGGACAATAACGATTGCACCTCCCGAAATCGTCTAAATTTATCCAAGACTTTTGCGATTCAGCATATTCCAATGAGTTTTACAACCCGGATTTACCAATTATCAATGTTTCCAACTCCTGCGAAAAATCTTCGCTCGCACACCACATAAATGTGATTTTTCAGAATGCCCGTCTTTGAGTAATTTAATTCTGCTTTACAAAGATTTTTTCTGCTTTGTTGACATTTTTTAATACAGTAACTATAAACAACTCACAAGTTCAAGCGCCCATGTCAAACAATGTACTATATATACCTCGCGACCCCAACAACTCTTTGCATAGAAATTCGGAGAATACTTAGGATATATTTGTATTTCCTTAGAGCGGTACGTGGACTCTTAAAATCGGTCAACAAAGCTAAAGATTGAACTTTCTCGCTAGTTAACTTTTGCGCGATTTTGCTGTACTTATTAAATCGAAAAAATTAACGGCTGCGATTTAGAATAGCATAACGTTTTGATGACTCATGCCCAGCTCTTGACCGATGCTACGGCTGCTACTATGCCGGTCTCTTTCGACCAATTCAGCGATTTTATCGCAATTTTCGACGACAGGCCTTCCGGAGCGTGGCGCATCTTCGACCACCTCTACAGCAGAACGAAAACGTTGAAACCATCGTTGTGCGGTGGAAATGAAAACTGTATCGGGTCCATAAACTGCACAAATTTTATTAGCGACTTGAGATGCACATTTGCCTTTATCGTAGTAGTACTGTAAAACATGCCGTATTTTCTCTTTATTTTGCTCCATATTTGCGACGCTATAACTCACGAACGACTTAAAGGAAACGGCAATCAATAAGACTAGGTCTACGCGCTCTCAGCGCCAACTAGTGACAGCCTAATATATATACATATAGTTGCCACTGAATGAATTTTACACTTATATTTTTAAATTTTATATGCACTATCCCTTCACTAATTCATTTCTAATCATTTATTTTATATTAAATAGTGCAAAAATAACTTTAATTCCACATCAAACTTTAGTTAAAATCCATTTGTTCATGAAATAAGAAAATGGTTGTAAACAAGCAAAAATTTAGTGTTACCATATTTTGTAATGGAGTAAAAATAAGGAAAAATGAAAAATTATGACGTCATAACTAAATTCATAAACGTGTGATGAGTAATGTAAAATCTTGATAAATCCCGGTGCTGGATTGGCTAGGGTTATTTTTTCTAAAGCGCGGTCGAAAGCCGCCAACGCAGAAAAGAGTTGAACGCAAAGGAACTGAGCAAACCCAGGTGTTGGTCCGACTGAGGGTTATTTTTTTGAAGCCAATACAGAAAGAAATTATATGCAGAAAACTTATGTGTGATATATTTCCTGTCATTGGGGTATTATTTGTTTTCTTTATTTCTTTTTGTTCTTCTGTGAAATATGTAAGTAAGTTAACACTGATTATTAGTTAAAATGCAAGCCTTTTGTTATTGTGTGAACAAAAATAATTGAACAAAAGTTAAATATTGATTAAAAGTTAAAGATTGAGAGTTAAAAATGTACGTATAAAATTGATTATAAATCGGAGAAACACTCGTTTTAAATAGTTGAATTTTTGAACTTTAAATGCAAATATCTCAAAAACCATAAGTCAGCGGCAACTATATACGTATATTTTCTTGATCTGGAGGAGCTTCTCTATCCGTACATACCCATCTTAACCCCCAAATCGGGGGATGCTATTCTGAAATTTACCCAAACGCAGGATTTCTAATTTTCCGTCTGCTATGAAACATAAGTCTAGTACGTCCAGTGACAATCACACCATTTCTAATATGTTCGCTGAATTCTTTAGGTCCAATTACTCTCAAAAATCTCCAAAAAATGTTCCGAATCAGCGCAAGCTATGTCCGATTTCTGTCATTAATGCACCTACCATTTCCGAAGCAGACGTATTATATGAGTTAAATATATTAGAACAATCATACAATTAYGGCCCAGATATGATTCCCTCGTGCTTTCTTAAGAAATGTGCCAAATATATATACCAACCCCTAACAAAACTATTTAATTCATCTCCTATGCAAGGCTTATTTCCATCCATATGGAAAAAATCATTCATAATTCCTTTGATAAGAGTGGATTTAGGTTATCTATTGAAAACTATAGGGGAATAGAAAAAGTTGTCTGCAATACCTCAACTTTTTGAAGCAATTATAACAGACGACATAACCTTCATGACATAGCAATTCCCACGACAGCCGGTTCTACGTTACCGGAATTGACTCGGATTTCATCCGACCAAGGGCTGTTTTTTCGGCGATCTAACCCCATTTGGACGGTGAGTGTTGATTTGTGTGTGTCGTCAGTGGAGCAACGCCTTGCAGCAGGGTTGCTCCGTATTCTCCTGATCGTGCTGGCATTGAGTCCAACCCGGGCTCGGAGGAATTCTTCTGCTGCGTTTGCGCGAAAAGGCTCCATCCAAACTCCRCCTCGGTCAGGTGCAACACATGCAATGGATGGAGCCATCTTAAGACCTGCTCAGGCCTTTAGACCCATAGGGAGTGGACCACACGTTACGTGGCCCCTTGTTGCCTACGCAATACTGCGACGCTAGCCTCTACGGCTGTGCAACCAGCACATAGTTCGCGCGCTGCGCCGCCACCCACCTCAAGTGGCCAACAGAGGACCTCCACGGTCCCCCGGAGCTCAACTAGGCAACATAACTCCCAATCTGACTTGTCGACCGCAGGGACGCTACCCTAGAATGTCAGGGCATAGCTGTCCGGTCAGGCGATGTCGAGCTCGAAATATTTAATATATACATCCCCCCAGTTACATGTTGCCCTACAGGATATCACCCGAGGTGCGCTACTTCGTGGTGAAAACCGTTTGGTGCTAGGCGACTTTAACGCGCACCACGATCTTTGGCATTCCTGTCTGTCACATGACCGTAGGGGGATGGAGCTGRCGGAACAGATTGACGATTCGACATTCTGCACAATGAATGACGAAGCCCCYACYAGAGTTATGGGCACTTGTAGTAGCTCGCCCGATATTACAATCGCTAGCGGTGGTCTGATAAATAGCATGACCTGGCGACCTATGCTAACTCATGCATCAGACCACCTACCCATAATTATCTCGATCGAGAAAATTGCCGATTTCGTTTCTGTGGACAACCGCACCTTCGTTAACTTCAACAAAGCTAACTGGGTCGGTTTCACAGAATTTACTGAGAGCACCTTCAACGCTCTACCCATTCCTACGGACGTATGCGTTGGCGAACGTCAATTCCGCAAGGTGATCGCAGCAGCTACCGCTCGCTTCATACCAGCTGGACGAATAGCGGAAATCCRCCCTAACTTCCCAGCCGAAGCAGCCGTTTTAGCTGATGAGCGCGACACCTTACGCCATGCGGATCCCGGGGATCCCCGAATAAGGGATCTCAATTTGGAGATTCGGCGTATGGTAAACCAGCATAAGCGGACGAAATGGATAGAGCACCTGAAGTCCTGCAACCTCTTCACCGGTGTGAGTGAGCTTTGGGCTACTGTCAAAGCTTTGTCCAACCCGAAGAGTCABGAGGACCGAGTTGAAGTTCAATTCAATGGTCATGCCTCTTCGGACCCGAAGAAGTGCGCGAGCTATTTTAGCCGGCAGTTTGCACTGCACGATGTGTTAACCGACGGCTGCGCAAAATGCCAAACGMYGGCGCGCCACTTACTTTCACCGATGAAGAGGTTCAGGGTGTCATCAACAAAGCAAAATCTTCCAAATCCATTGGCCCTGATGGAATCAACATGCTAATGCTAAAGCATCTAGGCTCGACGGGACTAAAATATCTCACCAAAGTCCTCAACCTGTCACTTACCACTCTTCAAATACCCGATGCGTGGAAAGTCGGAAGAGTGGTCCCACTACTGAAACCTGGGAAACCCGCCAACAAAGGGGAATCTTATCGCCCGATAACTCTCCTCTCCCCAGTAGTGAAGACACTTGAAGCCTTGTTACTCCCGCCTTCACTCCCCACCTGAGCTTAGCCAGCCACCAGTATGGATTCCGTAAAATGCATAGTACCACCACAGCACTTAGCGTCAYAAACGCTCAGATAGTTTGTGGCCTCAACCAGAAACCACCCTGTGAGAGAACGATCCTCGTAGCGTTGGACCTGTCAAAAGCTTTTGACACGGTCAATCACACAACGCTATTGCAGGACATTGATAGAACCACACTTCCTCCAGGGCTCAAGAGGTGGACCATGAACTATCTGAACGATCGCCAATCATCCTTACTATTTCGAGGCGCAACATCTAAACTGARAAGAATTAAACAGGGGGTTCCGCAGGGTGGTGTCCTCTCCCCGCTACTGTTTAACTTCTACATCTCGAAACTCCCGCAACCACCAGAGGGGGTTTCCATAACCTCGTACGCTGATGATTGTACGATATTGACGTCAGTTAATGGAATCGATGGCATGTGTGCGAAGGTAAACAACTACCTCTCCGACCTTTCTCGTTTCCTCACTSMACGGAACCTCCAACTTTCCCCTACCAAATCCACAGCGACCATATTCACGAACTGGACGAAGGAGTACAGACTGGAACTTAATATTGTTTCGACCTTAAAGTTCAAAAATTCGCAAATTCGAACATTTCAAGAAGCTATTTCACCACATTAAACACACTTTATTCACATTTTTCATTTCAAATTAATTAAATTACACTATAACCTTTTAAATAAATCCAAATTGTTGTTTGAACCTCATTTGTTTACCAAAAATTACGACGAAATAGAGAGCTGCCATGTGAATTTAATTAAATTACATTATAAACTTAAAAAAAAATCCACATTTTTCACTTTTAGCAGGTTTTTTATACCTAAAAAATCTTTGTTTTAAAGATTACATTTTACACTCGTTTTAACCTCATTTGTTTACCAAAAATTACGATGAAATGGAGCGCTGCTATGTGGTGATAAAGCAATTCGCTGCAATTCCTCTTTTTCACAAAAATTCCTCTATCCATGCATATGGATATTTTCTTTTTTAAATTTATTAAGCTGATGAGTAATATTATATACATGAATCAGTAATTTTATATAATAATATTACGTAATAAAGTGTAAAGTATACAGTACAGTACAAAAACTCAAATTTTAAATATAATATATGTATTGTCACCTAAAATACAGTAATATACGAAATATATAAGTATAATAATAAAGTGTAAAGTAACCAGTACAGTACGAAAACTCAAAGTTTTTTTTAATATGAGTGCATAACAACCAAAAACTATAACCACTTTAACCACTTTATAATAAAAACTCAATATATTTTTTAATTTTAAACGCAGAAAGGAGAACTACGCTAAAGTACTTCAGTTAAGCCGGGTATTCGCTCGACCAGGGTTATTTTTTTAGAACGCGAAGGCCGCCAACGTAGAAGGAGAATGGTAGTATAAAATTGTAATATTTATGTATATAGAAATGTTATATTACAATCCTATAAGTACTATAATACATTCAGACGATTTTACTTATGCGTTTATAAAATATAAATCACATATTATTCATATATTCATATACATATGTATGTATGTATATTGAAAAGTGTTCACATATTCAATTTTAGCTTGAAAAATCTTTATAGTTTTTTATAGATTATAAAGAAAACAGAATCACTCGAAAGTACAAACAAATAAAACGCTGTAAAATCCGTCTTTTTTGTTTTTAAGGTGTGGCAAAGCTTGCTTTCCTCGTAAATATAAACACTCTAAATTTTTCAGCCATAAATTTGATAAGTGATTTTTAAATTACTAAATTTAGCTGAAAAATTACAAAATAAATGTGAAATGAGAGCATATTTCACTGCTTAGAGTGTATATTTAAATATACGCAGTAAAAAGCGTTAAAAAATGCAGTGAAATATAGAGAAATTCCATCTGTTCTTAGTTCAAATTTTTTCATTTTTAAGCGTGAATATTTTAAAAAATGTTAGTTATTTTATCTGGGATTTAGAATAGCATCCCCAGATTTCGGAAATAAAATGGGAAAGGTGACGTTCTCCAGATCACGAAAATATATACATATAGTTACCGCTGACTTATAGTTTTAAAGATATTTCTATTTAAAATTTCAAAATTTACAACTTTTAAATTGATAATATGTATATTGTGAATAACTATTTCACGTATATTATGCACAAGGACAATTACTCCAACCAACAAAACTTTACTGATTTGATTATTGAGTATCTGTGGCGTAAAACCATACGAAGAAACATTGAAGATCCATTTGAAAAGCTTTTATTTATGACAAAATATTTTTATATTAACATATTTTACGTATTTGGGATATAATGTGTTTGCTTATTTTCTTTTGTTGACAACTACGTAGGCAGATATGTCAATACCATTTATTTGCTAGCATGCAACCCTATTCTTGTCGTGCAAATGCAGTTAATTTAACTAAAATAAAATAATTAAAATAAAGCTTTATTTACAACAAATATTAAAAAAATTAATATACAGAAACGTTACAGTGAAGTGTTAGTAAGTGAAAAGTGCATAATATACGTGAAAAARTTATTCACAATATGCAAACTATCAATGTAAAAGTWGTAAATTTTTTAACTTTAAATGCAAATATTTCGTGATCTGGAGAACGTCATCTTTAAAGTGACACCATTTTAGCCCCGGSGATGCTATTCTAAATTTATTTTTGATATTCGGACGGAAATTCGGTTTTTTAGCCCTCCACCAAAGTAATCAGAACAGTTCCAACAGTTTAAATAGTTAAAACTTTTAACTTCAAGCTAAATATCAGGAAATTTAAATTTTACTCTATAACACGAACCTGCTCTATCTACATACATATACCCATTTTATCCCCGATTATGCCTTTCTAATGCATCACCCATGATCCATATTTATAACCAGTTAAGTCATTTAGACCACTTCCTCCAAATAACGGATAACTTGGATAAGCTGCAGTCTGGTTTCTCTAAAGTCAAGTGCTGAGTTAAACTAAGCAATTGCGATTTATAATTTATGTATTAAAGCTATTAGGCTAGGCAATTAAAATTTCAGAAACCTTCGTAGAAGTACATGTATGTATGCAGAAGCTTGATTGTGTCTTGATACAAATCCCCTTCAACGAGTACTTCATGGAAAGACAAAATGCTGAATCGTATAACATTTTACAAAGTCCGACACATATTCCTGAACATTACTTGGTAAATATAAAAGCACGTACCATGTACATATTCCAAATTCGTTGCAAAGACTGCATTCTCATCTAAAGTAATTATATTTTTCACTCCAATTTGTAATAAAAAAAACTTTCATCTAACGCGATGTACCGATAAGCAATAACACTTGTCAAGACAACGCCGTCCATATTGCCATTGAAGTCAGTTCATTATATATACAGTTATTTATTCGTTAATTTTAGAATATCGGCCCCCAAAATTCAAGATTAAAAAGGGAAAGTACGGATAGTTTAAAGTGTGGTTCTCCAATTTAGAATCCGTTTAACTCTAGATTTATAACTTTTATATTCAAAATATATAACAAAACCAAAGGTTTTACTCAAAGTAAAGATATCATAAATGTGGGTTAACAATGAAATCGTTCAGTATTTCTCTTCTCATAAGAACATCCGGTGTTTCATGGACCAGGGTTACTTTTTTAAAACATCGCAATACCCAAAGAAATTGCTATTCATTTAGGAGTTCTCTGCAAAAAAATAATGACTACACACCAGAGAACTACAACGAATAATAAATGCTTGTTCATAATAGAGTATAGATTTGTTACTCTGTTTAATTCTGTCAGTACGATTCATCTTCACGATTGTCTTCAAATCAGGGTTAGAGAACAACCTTGAATCACTAAGGATCAGTTTATACTTTATTTGCTTATGAACTTCGAAGAATGGAAAATGGAGTGAAGTGTAGAAGTTCACAGAATTGAGGAAAGTCCTCTGATCGCTATTCACTTGTGAGTGGCCAGAAACGATCCTTTTACATATAGTTCCAGCAGCCAACGACTTCCGGTCTTTGACTTAGTATTCTCTGGGTAGCCTAAGAACATTCGTTTAAAGGCGAGCTAAAGTGAGAAGGCGATACCTCCCATACATAGGGTTGTGCGCTGGGTTTGGGACCCTCCACATAAAAAAGAGCATCCACTGAAAAATAGCAACCAGATTCGGATGAGAGACCCTCCTATTGACGGCGACCATAGCAAAAGACTTTAAGGGCATGCACCAGGCGAGTAAGTCCTTGTGGCATTTACTACAGTGGTCATATAAATGAGCGCAAAATTGGTGTGGGTTCGTGGTGGGAGGGAGACTCCGTCGCCGAGTACTGTCATTCATCCCGGGGGATAAACGTCCAGTCACAATCCACATCAAAGCGACCAGGGTTATTTTCTGAAGCTTTGTCGAAAACCGTTAAAACAAACAATTCCCACGACAGCCGGTTGTACGTACCGGAATTGACTCGGATTTCATCCCACCAAGGGCTGTTTTTCGGCGATCTAATCCCGTTTGGATCGGTGAGTGTTAGTTTGTGTGTGTCGTCACCGGAGCAACGTCTTGCAGCAGGGTTGCTCCGTATTCTCCTGACTCGTGCTGGCATTGAGTCCAACCCGGGCTCGGAGGAATTCTTCTGCTGCGTTTGCGCGAAAAGGCTCCATCCAAACTCCRCCTCGGTCAGGTGCAACACATGCAATGGATGGAGCCATCTTAAGACCTGCTCAGGCCTTTAGACCCATAGAGAGTGGACCACACGTTACGTGGCCCCTTGTTGCCTACGCAATACTGCGACGCTAGCCTCTACGGCTGTGCAACCAGCACATAGTTCGCGCGCTGCGYCGCCACCCACCTCGAGTGGCCAACAGAGGACCTCCACGGTCCCCTGGAGCTCAACTAGGCAACATAACTCCCAATCTGACTCCCGGTATTGGTAGAGATCACGAGCTATGGAAATGCCAGAACGTATCATATCCGACCGAGAAACGGCCTTCACTTCAAAATCGTTCCAAAAGTTTTGCATTGAAAACAACGTCAAACATATTCTCAACGCAGTGCGTACGGCACCCGCACGATGGGACCAAACTACGTCAAATAGAAAGGAGCATTAATACCATCCCGAATAAAAACACAGGTTTTACACCATTCTGACTACGGGTACGTGCCACGAGACATCCTCCAGAATCAACTTATCCAGGCACTCCAAGACGATGATAGTGATGATAGTTTACCCTGGTAAACGACACCGACCTACAGCAACTACGAGGCGTCACCGCTCAACGAATAAACGACGTAAAAGCATAAGCCAAGAAGCTATATGACTCAAAGCATAATCAACCAAAAACGTACAACGAAGGTGATCTCGTATTGACTACAAATGAACCAATAAGCTCCGGTACATCACGTAAATTAGAACCACGATTAAGAGGACCATTCATCGTCACCAAAGTCCTGCCAAAGGATCACTATGTAATTGAAGACTTACCTTCATATCAAATTAAAACTTGGTGCATGTTACCACCTTATGATCCAGATGACAAAGATTAGAGCACCATGGGCGAGGGCGCCACATTGGGTCTGGAAAACCGACTGTAAACGATGCAACTCTGTTACCCAACAAGTGTCAGAAAACACGAAGCAAGTGGCAGCAACAAAAGGGCACAGCCAAAGGCAACCATCAGCGAGTGAACAACTTAAAATTACGAGTACGCAGTATTTGAGAAAGTTACATAAATTTGCATAAAGAGTCATATTTTCATATATTTTAATACATTTCTATATTTTAAATTGTTTGACTATCAGTTATAACGARTGGACGCGAGTACGGTGTTTTACAAATGTAATATCCGAAGAAATTGTTCAGATCGGTTAACCACAGCCTTTAGCAGCCATACAAACTGAACGATTGGAATCAAGTTCTTGTTTGGACAACTTTTACATTTGACAAGACATATTCACGAAATTTGGTGCTATTCCCTGTGAGAACTAAATATCTATGTAGAATTTAGTCCACACAACCCATAAAGGCCCACCCTATTGTTCACAACACAACGGGGAAACCACGCCACTTCTAGAAACACAAGAAGCTGAAACAACATGAACGCAGTAAAAACACGCCACACAAGCAATACAACGGGATAACCACGGAGACGGAGAAATCAGACAAGCAGACGAAATAACAACAAGCATGCATACGCAGCGGTAAAACCACGCCACTGCCAGCAACATACGCCATCACAAAGCGACATGTTGCTAATGTGTTAGCACGCAGCACAGGCTTGGTGGGGAGTTAGATGGCCGATGATCAGGCAGTCAGCACGGGACTGTGACAGCGTATACACGWTCAGCATCAGACTACGCAGTGAGTTTATCCTCTAACTAGTCTCGGTACTCTGACTTTTAAACGCCATCTATTAAGGGTGAACTTGGTAGTGAGTTTATCCTCTGACCAACTCAACCTTTAACATCGAGATCGCTGACGCAGTCTTCCGTGGTCCGGTATCTTTACGCGGCAAAGGTGGTCGAACAGAACATCACCAGAGTAGCACGCGCGTGTAACGTGGACAGCGTCATCGAAGCCTACACGAGCGCCTGCAGAAGTAGACAGGCGTAGTCGTCGTAGCACGCGAGTGTCAACGTATAGGCCAGGATATCGTCATCAAAGCATACAGCAGCGCCGGCAGAGATAGTCGGGCGCAGTCGCCGTAGCCGCGGAGCGTCAACACCGCCAGGACACCGTTATTGAAAACCTACACGAGCGCCGGCAGAAATAGCCGAGCGTGGTCGTCGTAGCACGGGAGCGTTAACGCACGTCGCAGGATATCGTCAGCGAAGCCTACGCGAGCGCCGGTAGAAGTAGGCGAGCGTGATTGTCGTGGTACAGAACAGCAAGTCGTATAGCACCCAGGAGCACAGCAGAGCGGGAAACGGTATTGTCCTAACGGATCACACGGAACCGTTACCCTGACAGTACTCTCCTCGGGCGACGACAGTAAAATACAGGAGACAATTTTGTAACTTTAACTAAAATATATAAGTTAAATAAAATAAAGTACCCTGGACACGGCGAGTATACCTCAGCAATTTATACTTGTAAGAAGCAGGGGCAACAAAACGCTTCGTTACATCCCATGACAACCGGTTCTACGCACCGGAATTGACTCGGATTTTATCCGACCAAGGGCCGTTTGGATTGGTGAGAACTAATTTGTGTTTGTTGTCACTAGAGCAACGCCTTGCAGCAGGGTTGCTCCACATGCTCCTGACTCATGCTGGCATTGACTCCAACCCGGGCCCGCAGGAATTTTTCTGCTGCGTATGCGCACAAAGGCTCCATCCAAACTCCACCTCGGCCAGATGCAATACATAATGGATGGAGCCATCTTGAGACCTCAGGCTTTAAGACTCATAGGGAGTTGACCACGCGTTACGTGGCCCCATGTTGGCCTATGCAATCTGCACATAGTTCGCGGGCCGTGCCGCCACCCAACCAGAGTTGCCGCCAGATGACCTCTACGATCAAGAGCTCACTCAGGCAACATAGCTCCCGCTCTGACTTTCCCCAACGTGGGGCTGGAAGAGGAAAATTAGCGATCAACAATCAACAACCCAGCCACAGAGCAAGGGAATTACCATATTTCTTGAAAAATCATGTAAGTGAATGGCACAGAAAATCGTCATCATTTGTGAAACTAATAAAGCAGCATTAAATAAAGAGTGAAGTGATCTTTTTTTTTATTGTTTTGGTGGCCGTTAACGATTGTGCCGTGTTTTGAGTGAAAAAATACTTGTGTGTGTTAGTTTGTTCAGGGTCTAATGAGCCACCCCCTCACGATAAAGAGCTTTACGATAACTATTGATAAACCATAGCACTAGCAGGTTACGTGTAGCAGACGTAGCGGAAACAGAAAAAGGGATGGACGCAAGACAGGTACTAGCGGTGTTAGAAGCCGCATTGGCGGCACAGATCGCTCAATGGAGACAGGTTATTGATGAAAAAATTAGTGAAGTTAGGAACGAGCTGAGTGCATTGAGGGTCGCGACCCCTGAAGTATAAAGCTACCAGAAAATTGCGATAGTGCAGGGAAAATCGTGTAGTCAGACGTTGGACCTCGTCAAGTCATTGCCAGAGTTTGATGGTAAACAAGAGGAATATATTTCGTGGAGGCAGGCAGCGATGGCCGCCTAGGAATTATTGGAACCTTATGAAGGCAGCGTAAAGCATTATGAGGCAGTAGGTATTATTCGGAATAAGATTAGGGGTTCAGCGAATAATACACTGGCCTCATTTAACACAGTTTTAAATTTTAAGGCCATTGTGGAACGATTTGATTTCACCTACGCTGACAAAACTCCAGTGCGCATTCTCCAACAAGAGTTAGATACCTTGCGCCAGGGCGATTTGAGCTTGTCACAGTACTATGATGAGATAGAAAGGAAACTGACTCTCATAATAAATAAAACACTTATGGCATATGATGCAGCTGCTGCAGCTGTCCTAAATGAAAAATTTAGATGTGATGCCCTAAACACGTTGGTATCGGGTTTAAAAAGACCCCTACACCAAGCTGTATTCCCAGCTAGACCAAAGGATCTACCAAGTGCCTTGGCGCTAGCCCGCGAGGCCGAGTCGAGTCACGATAGGTACATGTTCGCGGCAACTTACGCTAAAAATGCCGAAGAGAGAGCTCAAAAGTCAGGGGGTCAAAAATCCCAAACTCGGCGGCAAAATAATTATTCACAGAATAGTGGCGGCGATGCTAATCACGCGAAAAATCCATATTACTTCAAGAGTCAGGGCAGAAATAATGCAGGATAGGCTCCATCATTTAGAAAACGCGAAAATGATAGGGATTTTCATGGTAGAGGCCGGAACCTATGGACGTCGATCCTAGTTCGTTTAAATTTAGGCACCCAACGGAATACCAACAGGCACAAGCTGCCGGTATTCACCGTGCTCCCGTTCAGGGAAATAAGAGACAGAATAATTCAGAGCGTATGACAGATTTTAGGCGTCAAAGGATCAACAATTTGAATCATTCGGATGTTGATCAGGATTTCCAAGCGCATGAGGTTGCTGCCGCAGCTGCAGTAGCAGAGGTAGACAATGAAAATGAGGTTGACTACGAACTCTCTCTACTCTATTAATTTTTTAGAGGCCATTCCCGGCTACCGTTCCTTGAGCGGACGTTGGCTGGGAAAACACTAAGGTTTTTAATTGACACGGGGGCGGCAAAAAATTATGTAAAGCCGGTAGACTCCCCGTTTATTATGAACTCTATCCATGAGTCCAATAAAATCAAACAGAAATGCCTGATAAATATTTTCGGAGTAACATCCCCATTTTTTGTGTTGGATAGTCTAACACTGTTCCACGGAATCATAGGCCTTGACCTGCTAACGCAGGTGAGCGCGACTATTGACCTAGACGGAAGCAAAATTAATTATGGTACCATGTCAGAAGTTATGCAATATCATAAGTGCAGCAACGTTAACTTTGTGAATGTTAACGACATAAAGGTACCAAGCTCAGTGAAGGCAGAATTTAAAAAAATGATCCTAAAAAGGATTAATTCATTCGCAGACTCTAACGAGCTGTTGCCATTTAACCCTTCGGTTGCGGCCACGATACGAACCAAAGATAACGAGCCTATTTATTCGAAGTTGTACCCTCACCCAATGGGAGCAGATTTTGTCGAAAAAGATAAAAGAGAATTTCTACGCAATAACATCATTAGACCGTCAAGGTCCCCTTACAATAACCCAACCTGGGTCGTAGATAAAAAGGGTTACGACGAGTTAGGCAAACAAAAACAAACGTCTGGTTATTGATTTTAGGAAGCTCAACGAGCACACTATTGCCGATAAGTACCCAATGCTGAATATTTCAATGATTTAAAGTCGGGCTACCATCAGATTGTCCTCGCCGAGCAGGATCGCGAGAAAACGTCTTTTTCCGTTAACGGTGGGAAATATGAGTTTTGTCGATTGCGATTCGGTCTGAAGAATGCTGGAAGTATCTTCCAGAGGGCGATCGACGACGTCTTACGTGAACAAATCCGCAAATCATGCTATGTTTACGTCGATGACGTCATAATTTTTTCCGAAAATGAATCGGAACATGTCAAACATATAAATTGGGTTTTGGAAAAACTGTGTGAGGCCAACATGAAAGTGTCACGAGAGAAAACACATTTTTTTAAAACAAGTGTGGAATATCTTGGTTTCATAGTAACAAGAGGTGGGGCAAAAACTGACCCCGCAAAGGTCAAAGCCGTTCAGGAATATCCTGAACCTAAGAATTTGTTCAGCCTCAAATCCTTTCTAGGGCTAGCAAGCTATTACAGGTGTTTCGTAAAAGATTTCGCCTCCATAGCAAGACCTCTAACTGAGATCCTAAGAATTGAACAGCCTCATTGACGAAGTAAAGGAGGTTATTAACCACCTCGTGGTGAACGCGATTCACTGCGAGCTACCGGCGCTAGCCAACATACAACAAGATGCTTTCCATCTACCAAATTCCGGTACTGCAAAAACATGGTGTCGGATATTACGAACAAGGATGAACAAAGGGAAATAGTCACTACTGAACACAATCGTGCTCATAGAGCTGCGCAGGAAAATGTGAAACAGATCCTCTGTGACTATTATTTTCCGAAAATGTCCAAATTGGCAAACGAAATTGTCGCGAACTGCAAAATATGCATGAAAGGCAAATACGATCGACACCCTAGAAGGCAGGAATTCGACGTTACGCCGATGCCATCATCCGCAGGTGAAATGCTAAACATAGATATCTCCACAGACAAGAAGCATTCTTTAACTTGTGTTGATAAATTCCCTAAATTTGCAGTAGTTCAACCGATACCGTCGCGGACAATAACGGATGTAAAAATACCCATCCTCCATTTCTTCCCAGGAACAAAAACTATTTATTGTGATAATGAGGCGTCCTTCAACTCGGACACCATTGTGACTCTGTTGAAGAACCAATATGGGATTGATATAGTAAACGCTCCYCCTCTCCACAGTACTTCCAACGGACAGGTAGAGAAGTTTCACAGTACCTTGGTAGAAATTGCTAGGTGCCTTAAACTTATAAGAAGAATAAACGATACAATGGACCTCATCACTCAAGCTACCATTGAATACAACCGAACAATACACCGGGTCACAAATAAAGAGCCTATTGAGGTAATATACGCCGAAGAATTCTGAAAGGAAGTGAAAGGTAAAATTGAACAAGCACAACAGGCTCAGCTCGATAGAAATAACCCGTCAAGGCAGAACAGGGTCTTTGAAGTGGGGAAAAGGTAATGGTAAAAACTAATAGAAGGTTAGGGAACAAATCAACCCCCCTGTGTGAGGAGAGGAGAGTAGAGGCAGATCTGGGGACACCTGTCCTAATAAATGGAAGGAGAGTCCATAAGGACAACCTTAGATAAAGTACTTAGCCTTAGAAAATGTCGACATTATTTTCTAATCACCTTATATTGCTTCTTCAGGTTTTCAATCACAATACTTCTCACTTTCGGGATAGCGGCAGCCAAATTACCGGATTACTGACACTCGCATTACATACCGGTAGTGGACGGCGATGCACTAGTATGGAACGAATACAATTATCTGAGGCACTCAACTAATTTGACCGAGTTTATGCGCATGACARACGAAACTGTCAACATGACGGACCTGTTCCCGCAGTCGCAAATGCGAAAGTTGCTAGAGACTGACAATGGACGTGTTAGAACATTAATAGCCGCTATAAGCGTACATCATAGAATGGCGAGAAGCCTAGACTTTCTGGGTTCAGCCCTTAAATTTATCACAGGTACTCCAGACGCTGACGATTTCCACCAAGTTAGAATGACAGAAGTCCATCTAATAGAATCCAACAATAGACAGGTAGTGATTAACACAAAGACACAGAAACAGATTAACGCACTAACCAGTACGGTAAATGAACTCCTCAAAGAAGTGAAGAAAGAAAAGATCGATACGGCGTACCTTTATGAAATTTTACTTACTCGAAATAGGATTATGATAACGGAAATTCAGAATATAATGCTCGCAATAACCCTTGCGAAAATAAGGGTAGTAAATCCAGTAATCATTGATGACGAGGGTTTCAAATCCATATTGGTTGGGCCGATCACAGATATAGCAATCACTGAACTAATGGAAGTGTCAACCGTTAAAGTTATTCAGCACAATGATGTAATTCATTTTATAATCAAATATCCTAGAATTAAGTTTTTGTGTAGGAAAGTTTTGATTTTTCCGGTGGTACACAACGGCGTCGTGCTGCAAATCCACGAAAATACAGTGGTCGAGTGCAAGAGCGGAATTCTGGCGGTCAACAACTGTGAAGCAACAACAACTTCACACCGGTGGCACAGCACATTGTAACACGCAACCGAGTCACCTTAAGGCTAGCACCATAGTTGACGATGGAGTCATAATCACTAACGACAGCCCAACCAGAATCGCCATTGATGAAACACCTGAGAAAATGTAAGTGGCTGGTATCTCGTCACCTTCGAGGACGTTGTGTTCCTGAAAGGCACTAAGTACGTTAACAGAATGAGCAGCCTGGAAAAGGCTCCAGGTATTGCTGCTTCACACCTGCTGAACATCACTGGCCATGAGACCATTTTGAGTTTGCCTTACCTTCACCGCCTCAACAATAAAAATCTACAAACCATTGACGAAATTAAAGAAGAACTAACGACCGTCACGAGCCGGACACTTGCTTCCATCCTGGGTCTGGGAGTTGCTGCGTTGATCAGTGGCCTCGCTTTCCTCTGGCAGTACAAGAAGAAAACACGAGCATTACACGATCGTGTTTCGAAGGGGGGAGTAGTTAATACATAATGCCCAATCTCCAGTTGGGTACGAATGTAGTGAGGCCAATACAGCGTCTTACCTCATCAGCAGATTGTGTGGGCAACGACCGCCACTAAAGCTTGCAGATTACGTACACAGTGTCAATATCCGATTGCGTAAACAGTTGACCAGCGATCGTTGCTGGCACTATCCCCAATTGGATAAACAATTGGATGAAGCTGAGTCAGCACGACGCAGACGTCAAAGCCGACATTTTTAATTTATATGTATATATTTTATTGCGTGCCTTCAAATGCGCAACAACGGTCAGGCCACTGCGCCTAACATGGCTGATGACGAACAATTGGCTTTGTCCTGACTAATTCAAACGCGTAAAACGAGCGCTCATTAGCACATAATAAATAAAATATCCACTTATATGCGTTATTGTTATATTAATTTCGTTCGAAAGTTTTATTTACTTAAAAGAGTTCTCGTCTAAACATATAAATACATATCGGTTTTTCCAAAAGCCATTGGTTTTATTGATTTTCTTTGAAACTCTTACATACAAAAAAGTATTTTATTCAACATTTTATATACGAAACTTTTTCTGAACGAAAAAAGGCCGCGTACACCTGCAGAAGCTACGCGCTCAAAGCAATGTGCTACACAACAAGAAAGTGTGAAAGATATTTCATAAACTAAATTTATTTCTGAGGGTGACAGTCTAATTCGATACTGCCCACGATTCTCATATTCAGCGATTCAAGATAATTCTGAATCGGTATTAGAAATTAAAAAATAATAATAATTGATAATTTCTGGACACATCTCCAAACGGCATATGACGCATTGTAGAATCTGAGGACTAAGATTTACCAGAAATACGAAAATTGCTTAGGTCAATACGAAGAGACAAAAGCCATGATTCCTAAACAACTAAAACTAATCAAATTAATTGCACTTACTCCACAACCGAGAGTAGAGCCACAAAGCCAAGCCCAAGAGGCAAGTTCAGGCATTCACCTTAAAGTGCCAGTATGCGACAAAATATATTTCATGGCGGTTATGAACAGTATCCGTCCTTCCGGGACATGATTGCAGCCGTGTACGTAAACCATCCTAAATTATTACAAGCTCAGATATTGTATCACCTTAGATACAAAACCAAAGGTCAAGCAGGCATAATAGTCAAACAGTTCGCTCTCAATAACAAAAATTTCAATTTTTCTTGGAAACCTCTAAAATCACGTTACGAAAACGAGAGAATAGTGGTCGAAAACAAGTGACGATATTAATGAATTTACCAAAAATTCCGAAAGAAACAAGTGAAGAATTCATAAAACTTCAATACATTGTTTCAAATTGTTTGTCGGTTTTGTCGACACAGAATATTCCCACAGATAATTGGGACTCCATTCTGGTAAATATATGCACAGCTGCATTACCAAAAAAGTCGTAACTTTTGTGTTATCAACCGCTCTCATCGGAAGGAAAGTGCCCAACGAGGCAGCAAATGAAAGAATTTCTTACTACCCAGTATGAAATTGCAGAAAGGGTAGATAAAAGAACTAGTCAGAACGAAAAGCGTTCAAAACGACTTCAATAGACCCCAGCAGTGAACCATGTAGAAGAGATCACAAGCTCAAATCTTGCGAAAATTAAAAAAAAAAATGAATATTAGCGATCGGAACAATTTTGTGAGAATGAAAAAATTATGTGCAAATTCTTAAAGAAGAAGAATTTAATTGCATTTACCGCCATAAATTCCACCTCACCCCCAAAGAGCGCAAACATAAAAAGGGTATCAGGTTTAGTTGCAACAACAAATTCAGAAAACTGCCAAGAAGCACCATGCTACTGAAAGGCGCTAAAAACCCATACGCTACTTAGCGAAAATCACAGTAAGGTACTACTACCCACAGCAGTTGTCTCAATCGAGTCCTACCAAGATATCACATAAATAGCAAGCATTGGCAAAAGAATTCACGCCTAAAGCTAGCASACCCAAACGGCAACAGCCCCGCTTAAATAGATATTCTATTAGGCAGCGACCTCATGCCACAGATAATACTCGAAGGTATAGAAAAAATTATAAATGCACTTCTGACGCAAAATACCATTTCCGGATATATCCTAAGTGAATTTTCAACGTATTATGTTTCGAAGATCAACCACCAGTCCACTACGCGACTTCAATTTAAAAAGGATAGTTTCGGCGTTAACTGTGTACCATATCTGGGAATTAGAACACTCCACGAATTGGCAGTCAAAGCAAAGTCAGAATTTCCTCTGGCAACTGAAGTATTAAAAACTCAAACGTATGAAGACGATATTCTGTCTGGAACACACTCTTAAACAAGCATACGAGGCCGTATCACAGGAATAGGATAGATAGAAAATCCAGGATTTCTATTAAAAAAGACTACGGCAACTCACCCAAATATACCCAAAGATATACCAAATGAAAATTTGTTGGACACTAATTTCCTTCTATACGAAAAGGAAAGTACAACAAAAACTCTAGGTATCCAATGGAATGCGATATTGGACCAGTTCTTTCGCCAATTATGAAACAAACGAAAATCGTATACAAAAGCTATGGCTAGATGGGGCGATTGGGACGAACAAGTGAAACCTTTTCGCTTAGAAAAATGGTCCCAGTTCGCAAACAATCTGAATGACATTTCACGGATACAAATTCCTCGATGGGTAAAATATTCCCTCGAACACAAAGTCGAATTACAAAKCTTCTTCGATGCGTCTAAAAAGGCATACTGCGCTACTATCTATGTGCGCACGCGAACTGATACCACAACCCCAAGCCTCTTATTAGTAGCAAAAGCAAAAGTGGCTTCTTTAAAAACGCTAAGTCTACCACGACTTGAGTCCTACTACTTTCAAAATTAGTAGCCATGGTGCAAATGAATTTAAACATGACAAAATGCTAATTATATCTGTGGTCTGATTCCGAAATTGTAYTATTATGGTTGTAAACCATCACATTCATGGAAGACGTATATTTCTAATCGAGCGACCCATATACTCACCTAGTATGATCAGTAACTTGGCCACACATATGTAGCTAGTGCTGACAATCCTGCCGATCTATATGCAAGAGGGTGCAAGCCACTGCACCTTGCCACCACCACCGTTTGGTGGAATGGCCCCCGATACTTAATAGAATCGCCTGATTATTGGCCACAATCACCCATGTGCAAAATAATCGCCCCAGAAGGTCGGAAGCTTGTTTCCAAGAGCTTTTAGAGTTGTTGCTTACATGTTAGAATTTATAGAAGAACTCAAAAGCAAAGACAAAGGATCGCACTAATCGCATATAAGCAAGCATTCTACTTTAGCCGCGACATGTTACTACTATGAGAATCGAAGCCGATTGATGAAAAAAAAGCTTACTCGTAGTTCTGAAAACATTTTTGGACACGAAAGTTTTGCTTCGTGCCAATGGTCGGCATGCTAATTCACTCCTAACATACAACGAACGCCACCTTACAATAACTCCAGAAAGGTCACAATTTAACACATTATTCTTCAATTACATACATTAACATCCTAGCGCTACACGCCGAACATCGCCTCATGCAATATATAGTGCGCCCGGAGTATTATATCCCCGCCTTAAGCCACAAATCATAATAATTCGGGAGAGGTCAGCATTTGCCACATTATTCCTCAATTACATATATCCACATCTTAACGCTACACGCCGAACATTGCCTCATGCAAAATATGGTACGCCAGGAGTATTATATCCCCCGGCTTAAGCCACAAATAAAGAAGAGCATCTTCACGTGCAAGTCTTGCACTATGCACAAACAGAGGATGCGACCGCAGAGTATGGCAGCACTTCCACCTGAATGCTGCAATTTCGCTCTGCCTTTGACCACTTAGTTCTCAATTCACGGCCACTTACAGTACTTTCGCAAGAACCCTCAGATTTCAGAAGACTCCTGTACAAGCGCCTAAACAATGTCCTCATCCATGGTGATTGTCTACCCCTACCGAGTGGCGGCTCATGGAAAAGCTACATTATGACTCTGACAGTCACATTCGAGTAGTTGATCTTCGTACGCAAAACCAGACCGCTCGTGAAGCTGTGCTAATTACCAGTCACTGATGATCTGAAAACCGCAAACAACAAACCGATATTATCGCGGTATAATAAAATCATTAAATTTAACAAGAAAACGAGAAATTCCTACATAACAACCCTTCGAATCAACACACCATACAAAATAACTAAGAACATTAACAAAAAATGGTCGATCAATACGACGACACATTCATGCGCTTATAGTGGCACGATCACCATGTCTGTTTTTTTGATAGAGATTTATAATTAAAAATTTCTTTATACAGATTAACATGGATGCGTATCTACATCACTAACCGGTCGGGTGGCTATCACTGTGCCACGCACCGGTCCTTCAATAGCGCCCTGAAATGCAGTTGCAACAGCATCGGCCGCTACACCGGCAACCACGCCAGCAACCGTACTGGCAACAACGTCGGCACCTGTACCTGCCTAGGTACTTGCACCCGCACTTCGTGATGACACCTGACCATCAGCACTATTGTGACATATTTATGGGTATGCGACCCTTGCAACGGCAGCAAGTTGCCCATGCACATGCTTACGACTCCTCGTTGCGGCGTCGACAGCCTGGACCACCACGTCGATCCACGGGTCTGAGCAGCTGCAGTGCCTTCTAAGCTAAATAGTCGCCTAGGGGTGCCGGGATGGCTACATGAGCTTCTGACCGCTCTCCTAATATAACACATCTACACCATAAATCAGACATACCACCTCTTCATTCCACACTACACACATCATGTTCAACACATCAGCATCAAACACACACCATCAGCATATACACCATACCTTCCACATCACACACATGTGGACACCAAACACAATTAACAAAAGGGACTGAGGGACGGCGGCCAGTCCTCTTTTGCTCTCGATCCGTAGCATAGCCGTTTATACGTTCCATCAGCCAGCTTCATAGCCTAATCTTTTTCGCGATCCTTATTTTAATTTTGGTCATCAAATTCGTCATCACATCAATGGATGAGTGCCGYGGGTTTTATATAAAAGTTTACATGCTGATTCCCATAAACCGCCCATACTTATGGTTTGAGCAACAATTCAATCAGTACTAATCATCACATTATTATCATTTCGTTGACATCTCTACGTATTATCAGCCGATATATCAAATATGTATCGGCAATTTTTGATTGACAAACAAGAACAACGATATCAACTCATTTTGTGGAGAAACGAGCCTCATGACCCATTGCAGTTGTTTCAACTGAAAACTGGAACTTACGGTTTGGCTTCTGTTCCATTCCTAGCTATTCATAGTTTGTTTCATATTTCTGATGCCATTAAGCTGCCTTTTCTCTAGAACGTTTTTATATTGACGATTTTTAACTGGTGCAGAAAGAATTGAAAAGTAAACTCTGACGCATTAATTAAAACCACGAAAGAAAACATTACCAAAGCTTTAAGTACGTCATTGAAACCTTTAGCTGACACCTATTGTTATCGCTATGAATTACCAGATATGCAGTCGGTTACAAAGCGATCTGTTTTATCAATTATTTTCAAAATATTTGTCATCTTCGTTTATTGAGTCCAATGATTATACATGGCAAGATATTAATGCAAGAAATTTGGACCTATAAAAGCACAATCGCTTCCTCGTTTGGAGTTATGTCCAGCCATATGACTGAGTATAATTTGGGGAAATATTATGAATAAGATATTAAAATTTCGCACTAACATATCTTTTTGGACTGACTCAGAGATCGTGCTAAAGTAGCTGAACGTTCATGCGGCGACATTAAATTGCTTTGTTGCCAATGGAGTCTCGGAAATTTCAGAAGGCATTAGCTGAAACACGTACCAAGTACACAAAATCCTACACACATCGTTTCACGCGGCTGTAGAACTCASAATTTTGTAACTACAATATGGTTCTCTGGACCAGAGTTTCTAATGAAAAATTCATCAGAATAGTCTGCAAGCAAAAACATTAAAATCCAAGACTGGGAACGACGGAAGGGAATCAACCTCAAGTGTAGCAAAGGCAGCATCGAGGAAAATATCATCAATATCATCATCAACTGCTGTTCACAGTACCACCTATTACTTCGCATCGCTGCATATATCTTTCGTGTTTTCAACAAAGTCGCTGTTAACAATAAACTATCGACAACAATGATACTGATGATGAACGTAAGGGAGTGACAGTTTCAGTCCTCAGAGTCGGTGACCGTTTGTCAAAAGCACCAATTTCTTTTCACGCAAAATATCGATTTACATCTTCGTACATAGAATAACTTCATCGGAAGCATTTACATTATGACCCAAAGGTTTTAATAAATATATTGCTTGAGCGAGTCTGGGCCATAAATGCTCTGAAAATTGTAAGAAAAATTATTCGAAATCCTAAACCCAAATTAATGGATCAAATTATGTCGGATCTTTTAGACAATCGCTTGCAAATGCAAAGCCCATTTCTTCAATCAAGCAGCTTCTGCTGACATCACTAGTTATAGCACCAACATTGGTTTTGAGTTTTGCTTCATTCCGCCACGTGCTTCGCATTTTTGCTAGTTTATGGGCGGCGGTAATGAAATCAATGAAATTTATTTTGCTAAAAAACATGTCGAATGCACACTTGACATATGAAGAACTTCGGACCGTCATGGATGAAGTAAAAGCTATTTTAAACTCTCGTCCATTGACACCAAATGACCCCAATTATGGTGAAGGGCTAACTCCGGGTAATCTATTGGTCAGAACATCATTACTATAGATGTAATCATGCCATGAATATGAACACAATATCTTTGATAACACAGGGCAGCGGGTGACATATTTGAAGAACCGTTTTTGGGATATATGGTTACTCGACTATATTCTTAGCCTACAACAACGCTTCAAGTGATTGAAACCGGAAGCCAACATCGAAATTGGACAACTGGTTATAATTCAGGAATTGAACTTGCCCCACAACATTGGTCACTTGGTAGAATTGTCGACATCGTCCCTGGTTCAGACGGCAAACTGAGGGTTGTGGATAAAAACAGCAAAAGGGATTATAAGGAGACCAGTCCATAAAATTGCACCATTACCAATTTTGGATTGAAATGCAAGCATTTCAATGGGGGGCATGTTTGATCAGCATGGCCCTGTGCAAAATCGGATGACTGTGACCATGAATTAGGTTATTCACCTTTGTGAGAGTACCGCATATGCAAGTTCTCATAAGACTGTTTACCAATGTTACGGCAAAAGTTGCGCGTGGCCTCAATCAGCATTCTTACGCCGAGAAAATCAGGAAGTGAAACGAACCTGGAGATGGAAGATGATAAATCTGTCAGAACACATTTGGCAACGGTAATGCAGCATTTATGAAAACCTATTATTGTAAGTTGAGAAACTCATTTTTCATTATTGTGCGAGATGACACACTTAAGGAACATATTGGCATATATTGCTTTGCAACTTTAACCCCATACGGTCATTTCTAAGAATGGCAGGACTTCGCTAAAATTGCAAACGCTCTAACCAATATACAGTGTAATCCGGTTATAATGGACTCCACGGGACCATGTCAAATTGTCCATTATAACCGAGTGTCCATCTAATCAGAATATAAAGTTTTTAACTCAAAAAGTAAATCCAATGTGTTTTTTTAAYAAAGTTTATTAATAAAAAATACAATATTAAGAATATAATAAGTTTAATTAAGTCTTTTGAAAAAAGTCAGGGACTTTCTTTTGGGTGAATGCCTTATTGGCAAAATCTTTTTGTAGTTTGATTTCGAGTTTATTGAGCAAATTGATTGCATCTGAACTATTCTCTTTTTGTTGAAAATATAGCTTCAGTTTCCTAGAATAATTCATAGCGTCTTCTATTTTTATTATAGTTTCGGGCTGTGCTAAATTTTCATCATCGGATTCTTCTTCAAGCAGCTCATGCAGAAAGTCTTGAATGAAGTCATTGTCTGAGTGTTCTTCTGTGGCTATAATATTCTCGTCAATCCTTGAATATTCATCAAACTTGCTTAAAACCACTACGTTATTAATTTCGATAATTTTGCTAAAAGGTTCATCGTCCTCCGGGTCGAAATCTAATCCATCATGAATGTCTTTTACCAGACCAGCATGTCGAAAACAGTTTCTTAAGGTTTCCTTAGAGACACTTTCCCATGCAACACTTAACATATTGACAGCATCTAAAAGACTCACAGCTTTTGTCGGGTTCGCTTCTTCAGCAAGGTCCACAATTTTCATCAGAACGTGCTTTCTATAAGATTGTTTCAAGCTATTAATGACGCCTTGGTCCATAGTCTGAAGAGTCGATGTAGTATTAGGCGGAAGAAAATGTAGTTAAATGTTGTGAAGATGAACTTGAGGATGAGCAGGGCAATTATCTACTAATAGCAAAATTTTAGTATTGGCTTTTATAAGTTCATAATCCCATTTCTTTAAATAGTCAGTAAAGGTCTGAGAAGTCATCCAGGATTTGTTGTTAGCACAATAATCCACCGGCAACGTTTTAACGTTTTTAAAGCATTTGGGGTTGTTATATTTTCCTGAAAGCAGACATTGTTCAGAAACAGCGGATTGTATTAAATTGTATTTAAAACTTACCAATAACCAATCCCGTTTTGTCCACGTTAAAAATGTTGCCCGTGGAATAAATGTTACTTATTATAGGCCAGGTTTGTAATAGCCAGTCATTTGTAGCACTTTGGTCCACAGAAGCCGATTCACCACAAATTTTGCCGAAGCAAATGCTGTGCCTTATTTTTAAATCTGTCTAGCCATCCTGAACTGCATTTAAAATTATCACTGACCGCTTCTCCGAATTCATTGGCTTTCATCATTAGCATTGGACCACTTACTGGAAAATTATTGGGCCTTTTCTGCTGAAACCATTTAAACAGTAATTCATCAACTTGAGGATGTGTCGCAAATCTTATTTTTTTTTCTCTTGTCGTCGACTGTCCAATCATTTTTAATTTTTTCCCGATTAATCCATATGCTCGAAACAGTCTGTTTTTTAGGTTTTTGTTCAAGCAAATATCAGCTTGGGAAGTTCCTGATTCAATTTCGCATATTATTGTATATTTTTCATGCAATGTTTTGCGACATTTTTCTTAAAACTAGCAACTCTCAATGAAAAGCCAACGAACGTCACTTTCAGCCCACCGCAGAAGTGGTTTGCCTTCTTTGACTTAGAATCAGAGACTGATTGTGTCTCTTGATCGAATTCGGGGAAGTACAAAATTTKGCTTATTGCCAACTGATTGCCAACTTTGTTGTGAAATTTTATTTTGAAAGCTTCGGTTATAATGGACAAAATCCGATTTTATTGTCTATTATAACCGGAGCCCATTATAACCGAGTCTATTTTAACCGAGTTTCTTACATATGTTTGAACTGGGACTTGACAAATGGGTACATAATAACAGAGTTTCCATCTTAAGCGAGTCCATTATAAATGGATTACACTGTACTTAGAGGCGAATATGGTAAGGTGAATATGGAACGCGTTTAATAAACTAAAAAACATTTTTATGTCAGAAGACGTTATGCTGGCTTATCCAAACTTTAGAAAAGCGTTCGACCTGACCACCGATGCCTCTTCACACGCCCTTGGAGTGGTGCTTTCCCAGGAAGGAAGACCAATCACAATGATTTCGAAAACACTCGATAAAAAAGAAGAGCATTTTACCACTAATGATCGGCAGCTTCTAGCCATTGAGTGGGCCTTAAAAGCCTTACGGATTATTTATATAGTATCAAGGAATTAAACATTTACGCCGACCATCAACCTTTGCGGTGTCAGATCGCAACCCGAACCCAAAAAAAACTTCACTATAAGCCATGGAATGATAATCTGGTAGCAGATGCTCTATCACGCCAATTTATAAATTATTTAGATCCTAAACCCGAGTCAAATGCCGCCACTATTCACAGTGAGCAATAGGGTAGGTCGATTCCGGATTTCTAATAGTGCGGAAAAGTTGCCTTAGTACTTCCAAATTCCAATGCAACTTTTTGTTTTCAGATCGGATTGCATCTTCAACCCCAACTCTGGCCTTGAAATTTCGGAAATTCGCCTAAGATCGTGAAATTGTCTACCTAGCGCCTGAAATACGCATCTCATGGCAAAATGTATAAAACATAAATGAACTTGCTACCGAAATGGTATATGTGATCATGGCCGTAGGACGGACCGTTCACGAGATACGAGCGAAAATGCGGCGCGCCACAGCGTATTTATTCCCTAATAACCACATTCCCAAACACCAAATTCCACACAAAGAAATTTGTTACAGAAATTTTTGACCCTAACGAACAAATGGAAATAATCAAATAAATTATTTTAAAGTAACGACTGATGATTGAATATTTATGACATTTATCAAATCAAACATTTAAATATTGAGCGGGTTTATAAAAATAAAATATTGTTATTATATATATTTTATGATTATATTTCGGTGTTTTTGAAGATTTCGATGAAAAAACACCTAACCTTATTTTTCCGTCTGAGTGGCATTTTTCTGAAGAAATTCATAACGCAAAAAATTGCATCCGGGAGCCGTTCCGGGCATTAATTTAATTATTGAGCCAATATTTAAAGCCCACAATTCTTTTTTTGAAAATATAATAAAAATGGGCATAGATATTTTGTTCTCCAAATCGAAGGTTCAAATGCAAACGGTGCATCGAGGCGGCTGCATTCGCTTTTATAAAGGGAAGACCGCGATATAATTTTAGAGCCTCTGCCACTTTTTAAGGAGGAACTATTGAAGAAAAGTGATAAAGCGGCGCAAAAAGGTAAGGGTCTGACAGCAGAGACAGATAGAAAAAAATAGCGGGAAGAGAATATGACTTGAAAAGTAAAACTGGTTGAAAGAGAACAGGATATAAACTCCTCAGGCTCAGTTGGTCCAAATGACAACTGAATTTGAAAGGGAAATGGGTACGGAAATGTCAAGAATTAGTTCATTTAGGGAAAAGTCAGATCCTCTTGAGATAGTTTGTAGCAAAGTTCCTCCTCAGTTACGTGCTTGCCATGGTAATCGCAAAAATCACGGTTGGCGATATGATAGTTTTTTTTACATCTTAGCTTTTAATATGGAGTCGAAAAATAAAGTTGATTTTAAAAATATACGTGACCATTGGTCAGATATGGTCCATTTTTATAAACATGATTCTAAGTCGAGTTATCGGTGTGCGCATACATTAACCGATGGTAATATTTACCCCAATACTTTCCAAAAAATTAAGGTTACATTCGCGTCTCAAGTGTTGAGTAATGCGGTCGCTTCAGCTCGTAAGCCTTAAGTTCAAACAGTATAAGCTTTATTAATACAGCGGATTTCCTTTCTTTTTTAAATAAATTATTCGATGTTTAATAGCCATTGAGGCCATTGCACACACTAAAAAGGTGTTTATAGGTTGTTAGATCCATTATTTTAGAAAGTAATTTAGAAGTTAACTTTTTAATAGAAAATTCCTTCAATTATTTTTGCGGCTAGCTATCTTTATTTAAAAATTTTAAAAATGCACACATGCCTTTCGCCATTATCTTACTTAAGAGATTAAATTAGTTTAGATGAATTCATCTTTATACATCAAACCAGATTGATAAATGCAGCTTAGTGAAGCCGCATGAAGAAACGCGACGTTTTGCATACCTCAAAGGTGAGGTGGAAAATGCGAATTGGGCGTTTTATTTAAAATATCTAAAAACTATTTTTTTTTCTGATCTGGTTACAGTGGAAAAACTCATAAAAAAGGTTAATTTTGAGGCGCTTTCACTGGCTCAATGCTGGCTGGCTTTACTTGCTTTCGTTGACTAAGTTATTCGAGATGTTACAAGCAAGGTGATCACCGGAAATTCCATCAAAACTACATATGTGTTCATACCAAATGAACACATTCCTGTATTGTCCTCCTAACTCGTCTAAATACGAATTAGAGGACAATGCAAAAAACACCCAACAGCGCCAACATAACAGCGAAGTACCCAACAAACAGAAAGACACAATAARAAACGAATCATCACAGCGGACGGACATATAGGCGCCAAAACAACAGCAGCAGTATCAGCAGCAACAACATCAGTAGGAGCATCAGCATATCAACGCGGGAAAAGTTAACCCCATCAGGTTTTATCTAAATTTTATAATTATATTTATAACTAACCCTTAAGCCGTATTATTGTTAAACCCATACACATATATACACTCATATTATATATTACCCATCCCCAAATATATATGTACATATATCTGAATTGTTATCCAAAACCTAATAATTTTTATTTTATTTGGCACACCGGCAAACACACGTCGATCACCCCGACATTTTGTTCYTTCGCGCCGATTTATCTTGACGACGTGAGTCCAATTTTCGGTTACAACCTTTTCTGCGATTGTGGCAATTCGGTGAGATTCAAAAGTTGTCCATGTGCATGGGGGTTTGCTAAGCCATGAAAGAACAATTGTGGAATCCGTGCAAAGGTGAGTACGGTATTGGGTTATACTTAGTTGGGGTGGGGTCGCATCCACCAGATTCGCCAGAAGAACAGCTCCGCAAAGTTGTAGTCTTGGTAACGATATAGATTTTATTGGGGCCACACGAGTCTTAGATACCAAAAGGGTTGTCCAGCTATTTGTGTTTATAGAAACACTGATGTATAGGGCTGCTGCATAAGCTTTTTCAGACGCGCCAGAGAATCCATGAAAATGGATGATCGCCGATGTCGAAAAGTGGGTCCATCGAGGAATTTCAATGAGATTTAAGGAATCGTAGTCCTTTATGAATATTTTCCATCGATGGAGCGTTAAGGGTTTTAGACATTCATCCCAATCGGATTTATCAAGCCATATCTGTTGCATTATTAGTTTTGCTGTGACTACAAAGGGGCTGAGCCAACCAGCTGGGTCGAACAATTTTGCTATAATCGGTAATACTGCTCTTTTAGTATACGACGTTTTATCCTGAATAGGGTTGAGGAGAAAAAAACGCAAATTTTTTTTGCATTCCATCTGATTCCTAGTGTTTTTGTGTTATTGGATTCTGGTAAACTGAGAAAGTTGGTACCCAATAGGTGTTCTTTTGGGATTCTAGATAAAACGTTTGGGTCATTTGAGGTCCATTTGGGTAGAGCGAATCCTGCGGACTTCAAAGATGAAGTGAGTTCATCTCGTGCGATTATCGCTTTTGGTACGTTATCTGCTCCTGTAAGTACATCATCAATATATATTCCGTTTCGAAGTATCTCTGCTGCTAGTGGGTGGGTTCCTTGTACATCATCCGCTAATTTGAGGAGGGCATGAATAGCTAAATATGGAGCACTGTTAATACCTGTTACGTTTGGTCTTTAATTCAAAATCTTCTGTAGGGTCGTTAGGGCATTTCCTAAATAAGATTCTTTGAAACGGAGTGTGTTTGCTTTTAACGAGTATTTGGCGATACATTTTTTTAATATCTGTGTTGAATACAGTTCGAAACATTCGCCATTTTACTACTAGGATTACGAGGTCTGCTTGTAGAATGGGTCCAGTATGTAGTACATCATTGAGGCTGTTCCTGTTCGAGGTGGGGCATGATGCATTGAATACCAATCTGAGTTGAGTCGTTATGCGATCCGGTTTGACGACTGCGTGATGTGGCAGATAATACGTTTTCGTATTATCCGCAGGGTCGTATTCTATTTTGGTCATATGACCGAGTTCCAAATACTCGTTGATGGCCTYGTCGTATTCCGCTTTTATTTCGGGTTTTCTCGACAATGAGTTTTCATTTCTAAGGAATTGAGCTAGAGCTATGTGTCTTGAGTTACCCAATTCTATGTTTTCTGGGGTTTTAAAGGATAATGTTACCACATAGCGCCCATTTGAGTTTCTGTGGGTTGTATTGTTATAAATTTGCTCACAAACTATATCTGAAATTGAGGGTAGAGGCTTTCTTGGAACCTCTTCAACTTACCAAAATTTTTTTGGTGTGGGTCCGGATAGAATCCAACCGAATTCCGTTTCTTGGGCTAGAAGGGTCCCTAGTACATTTCCTCGTACACCATTGATAATTATTTGTGGGTACAGGTCACTTCCAATCAATATGTCGACTGGTCTGGGTTTATAAAAGTGAGGGTCAGCTAAACTAAAAACGAAATCTGTATTAGTAATGATCGTACTAAGTGAGTGAGTGGGTAWATTATCGGTTAAAGTTTTTAAGATAAATACGTGTGTTGTTATCTCAAACTCCTTTCTTGTCGGGGAGCGAAGGCTGAGTTCACAAATTTTGGTGGCTGTTGCCGAAACGGTGTTGTTCAATCCAGTCACTTGTGCATTTTTCCTGAACGTGGGTATGTCCAATTTTCTCTGGAATTTTTCTGAAATAAAAGTGGCTTCTGACCCGGAGTCGACTAGTGCGCGAGCTGTGTATATTTGCCCTTTGTAAAAAACTTGGACTACAGCAGTACCTAACAAAATCTGCTTCCCACTGAAGTTTTGTGGGTCTAGGGTTTTATTTTTGTGGACTATAAGAGGGTTGTGTAGGCTGCGGATTTATATTGGTATTAAGGGTTTGGGAGGTACTACTGGTGTTTGGGTCAAGAGGCGGGTTTAAGGCTCTTGATCCTTGCGTGGGGGATTGGGAACGGGTTGGTGTATCGCTATGCAGAAGTGTGTTATGGTTCTTTCTGCATATTCTACAAGARTATTTGCTCTTGCAATCTCTGAAACTGTGAGATAATGCAAGACAACTGAAGCAATAACCATTATTTTTTATTGTGGTTATTCGGGCCTCAACTGGAAATGGAACTAATGGAATGTTGTGTTCTGCAAAGCTTACAACTTTCAATGTCTTGATGTTTTTTTGAGAAGTTGTTGCCTCTAACTGGGTGTTCACTAGCGTGTGAAAAATTCAGAGTAGAAGTTCCGGAAACATTAGCGTGAAATGTGAATTTCCGGTCTTTTTCTTTTCTATAGGATCCACTGTCGGATTGGGTCACTGGAACGGGGTCAGTTAAATTTCCTATTGCTTCCAAAGATTTATATCGATGAGTGAGAAACGCGTCAAAAGTTTTCCAGGATGGTATTTCCGAGTTATCTTCTAGGGTGTCCTCGAATTGATGTCGAATAAATTTTGAATTGAGCGTTGACCTGAACTCCTTTGTTCTCGTATTGGGATACCAGGTCCCTCCAAGCCATCAGGAAACCATAATTTGTTAGGGGTGCATTTTTAACAATTGTTCCTGCTTCTCCTTGGGTTTTTTGAATCAAAGAGTCTTTCCGCGTTGCTGATTTTAGGATTGTTTACGTATATAGCCGTAAACATGTCTCTGAATGAAGGTTGCGAAATATCCATAAAATATGTCCGTATCATAAAGGGGTATGTGAATTGGGGGTCCTATGTCCTGCGATGTATATTCCTCTGAAACTCGTTCCTTTATTATTGGCGTTGGGGTCTTGAGATCATAAATAGCTTGGTTAATGGATCCTAAACATTTCAAATATAATTGATGACCTTTCTTAAATTTTTCTTTGATTTTTGCAAAATCAATAATTTCACCGCGTTTTTGTGGGGCTCAACGAAAGTCATCGTACGACTTGTTTGCCTTGTCGTATATCGCGCTGAGTTCCCTTTTTATTTCCAGGGTATAAATTGACTCATCTTCGGGTTGGGTGTCGTAATGTTCCTCAATGTATTCGAATAAATCGGAAATACAAAATTTAAACTCTCCGATTATTATTAAAAATCCACGTAACCGGGTCGTAACAATTAACTAAATTGAAATGAAACAAATAATAAATTTGAAAAAATATTCCTTAAATTTAAGTTTGGATTTGAATACGTGAATAAGCAACGAATTTATTTTTTTGTTTTATGWGTATATTTTGTGCCGCAAAACATAATGAGTGAAATTCCGACGAACGAAAAATTTCCTAATGGGTCTTTTGAAATTTTTCGTATCGGGTCTGTTTTTTGCTTGCTCATACTGCACTAGCAGTCAACGTTGGTTTGTTGTTAGTGGAGCGTGTAATGCAATAAAACACACATATATACATACGTGTGGGTATAAGTGGGTGCCAAAGCAGCGCTGCTTGGCTCTTGAAAATTATGTGCGTATGTATGTAAGTGAACGGGTAAAGTGCAAAGCGGAATATGGCAATAACAAATTTTGCAAATACTTTGCGCTTAATACCGGTTAAGCAAAAGATTTACTTTTAATATAATATTAATTTTGTTTTTGTTTCACTATGCCGTTTTATTTCGATTTGCACTTAATTGATATTTTAAATAAATTTGGGTTTGAGTACTTACAATTTTTTCCACGTACTTGTTTGCTGATAAAGTGGTTGATTGGGTGGGTTAATATGCTACTCCCGAAGATCCAAAAGGTGTTTGTTGGGTGGGTGAATATATGTAGATATATTTGATGATCCGATGTGTGGCGGATTGGGTTGTTGAATTTGTATAAATCCTGATGATCCAAACGATGATTAATTGGGTGGGTTTATTTTAATAGGAAGACAATCCGGCAGATCTAGCTACTCGCGGAAGCACACCTCTGGAAATGGTTAACAATGACCTCTGGTAGCACGGACCCCAATGGCTAACACTCGACCCGAAACACTGGCCAGTTACCAAAAAATCATGATACTACACTGGAACTCCGACCAATCAAGACCTTCGTGAGCACAACTCAAGGGGATATGCTGGACAGATTTTCATCCTTACCCAAAGCCATTCGAGTTGTAGCATATTTGTTCAGATTCTGTTCGAATGCGTCATCTAATAAATCACAACAGTGATACACCACGTTGGAAATAACTGCAGAAGAGTTCAACACTACCCGCACGAAGCTAATTATTTTATCCCAGAAGTATTTCCCGGAAGAGTATGAAGCCTTAACCCAAAAAACCAGCCTACCCAAAAAAAGTACAATTTTGACCCTAAACCCTTTAATCGATTCCAAAGGAATAATTCGAGTCAATATTCGGTTGAGCAATAACGAGCGTTATCCGATTATACTACCTTATAGCAGTCGATTAGCCAAACTACTCACCCAATTTACCCATCTAATAACCCTTCATGGCGGCAACCGAAGCTGAAAACCCTCATCAAGTCTACCATCAATGCAAAACTTGCGTTTTGCACAAAAAGCGCAACACTACTCAGCTTATGGCAGCATTACCCGCAGAACGTACCACCTTAACTCGTCCATTCGCAGCAACAGGAGTCGATTTCGCCGGTCCCTACAACATAAAAAATTACACCGGCAGATCATGTCTGATCACAAAAGGTTATGTATGTGTATTTGTTTGTTTTGCAACCAAAGCAATACATCTAGAGCCMGTAAGTGATCTCACCACCAACGCATTCATGGCCRCATTCGCACGTTTCTTTTCCAGGCGCGGATGTCCCGCCGATCTCTATTCGGACAATGGTACTAATTTCGTTGAAGCATCTGAACTCTTAATTAAAGATCGGGGAGAATTCATGAAGTCATTGAAAACTCAATTAACAACTAGTGAAGCACACCAAAACATAAACTGGCACTTTAATCCTCCAGGAGCTCGACACATAGGTGGACTCTGGGAAGCAGGAGTGAAAAGTTTAAATAGCTACTTGAAAAAGGTGTCTCAGAACCAGAAATTCACTTTCGAAGAACTAGCTACCCTTTTAACCCGAATCGAAAGTTACTTGAATTCTCGCCCTTGAAGCCTATTAAGGGAAGACCCAACAAATTTAGAACCCTTAACTCCAGGTCATTTCTTTATAGGTACCCCTTTAATAATCTCAGCAAAACCCAAGATAGAAGATGCACATCTAAGCATCTAACAACTCCACAAAAGATACAAGCGGAAATACCCTCAAATATAGACGTCAACAATATGGTAGTTGTACGTCAAGAAACACTACCCCCAAATGACTGGAGACTTGGTCGCATCGAAAAAACGTATCTCGGTGCAGACAATAATGCAAGAGTAGTTGACATACGTGCCTCTCAGGGAAGAATAACCCGCCCAATAACCAAAGTAGTCACTTTACCAAATAATTAATGTTATTTTCTTATAGTGACATGGCCCCTCAAAGCAGAACAAACCCATTTTGCAGTCGCCAAAGCAGCCCCACATTCACTGTGCGTTCACTCAGCGTTACCCGTAGCATCAGCCCACTCTCGGACGAAGGAACCCTGGCAAGACGCCTTCATCGCTTTAAAGTGACCCTGTCCCCCATTCGAGAGGAGCGAGGAAGTATCCATCGCACGGCCCGGCATACTATCAGCCGTTCATCAAAACAAACACACAAACACGTCGCCTGTGGATTGTGTAAAAAAGATTATAGACTGGTAACATATTCAAAATTCACTCAAATGAACATCAGCGAAAAGTTTGACGCAGTCATTAAGTATAAGTATTGCGTCAATYGCTTGGCCAGAACGCATTCCACCCGAAAGTGCACAAGTAAAAAACGATGTTCCATGTGTATGGGGAACACCGTTCAACCCTACATGGGCACCCCACGTTGTTCTGCAAAGAGCCAAAGAAAACATCAAGAAGCGAAGCAGAATTACATAGACAAAAAGATCTACCCACGTTAATGGTTTAGACATTGAGGCTACCAAAAACGTACCTCGACTCGCATCGTATATGCAAAATCGTCATAGGATCATTAACTGATTCCGACYGGCATGTCGAAGTTAACTGCCTTTTGACGCATGATTTTTCGACCCGACCCTATTATCGTGACTTAAGTGGCGAAATTACTAAGAAGTTCGACCACTTAGTCCTAGCCTACCCTACATCTTGGAAGAATGACAAAATCATGTTGGAACTGGGAGCCGACGTCTACCCAAGATTAATGAAACCCGGATACAGTACCGTGATCGCACAAAACACCGCACTCGGTTGGACTTTGACCGGTGCTTGTGCGATTTAAACAAGGGTTGGAGGTATACACCCGTTTATGATAATACTCATCAACCCAACCAAATCAACCAAAAATTTATAATTATATTTATAACTAACCCTTAAGCCGTATTATTGTATAAACCCATACAAAAATATACAATTGTACATATTAACCTACTCATATTATATATTACCCACCCTCAAATATATTCATATATCTGAATTGTTATCCAAAACCCAATAATTTTTATTTTAATTGGCACACCCGCAAACACAGGCGAATTCAACGAAAATCTGCCGAAATTATCATTGAAATTCACAGAAATGAAAGTGAACATCTCCAAAACATCATTTTATCGCATTTTGACCGAACATTTAGGTTTACGAAATGTGTGTGAACGGTTTGTTGTTTGATTCACCACTCCCCGTCTTCACCTGATATGGCACCGTGCGACATCTTCATTTTCGGGAAAATGCATTTACCCATAAAAAGAAAGCGTTATGCAGACATAGAGACCATTCAAAAGGCTTGCACCGGCATACTGGCGGCCACACCAGCCAACAAGCTAAAACACTTGTTCGGTATGATTTTGGACCGTGCAAAATTGTAGTAAGTCAGGAGACTATTTTGAATAAATTAAATTGATTTTGGGGAAAACCATTTGTTCTGTTTTTTTTTTAAATCTTGTTTATTTCAGAAAGCACGTTGTATATCTTATATGTAACAATTAGTTGTTGTTTTGTCTGTCCGCTGTAGCTGACTAAACCGTTGCATGGAATGAAAAATTACCTCAACTACTTTAAAGGGAATCCAGTGAACATCATTTGTAAAAAAAAAGTTAGAAAATGTTAATTTTTAGATATTTCTGCTATGGAGAAACGGTATCAAGGCAAGTGGAGTGCCAGTTACTGCTGGACATTGTCAAGGGATACTCCAAAAAGAAAACATCGCCGCAAAACATAGACAATAAGATTTTAAAGGACTCTTTGTGTAAAATTTGCAAATAATTTTGAGTGTCGATGAATGAAATAAGCACTAAAACTATTTATTTATTTAAAAAATGTTCAGAAATATTGTACATTATAGGTTATCCATACAGCTATGTTTTGCAATCTTTATACCGCGAGTATTTTGAGAAATGTGTTGTTATAAAAGTAATTATGGATATTGATGCTAAATTCAACTCCTAGAGATGAGATATCAATAAACGAAAAGATGTTAATACGATCGTGTCTGGTGATATGATTGCGTTTGCTGCTGATGATGGCGGTTCGTCGACTGGTAAAAATGATGTTTTGACTCTATCTATGCTTACCCGATCTTTGACGAGAATTTCAAATGTCTTGTCGTTTCGGCTCAACACTTCCTATGGACCGTCGTATGGTGTTTTCAGAGGTCGTCAAAGCTATCGTGGTCGGTGTTTTCGAAGAAATCGAATGACAATTTGAGTGTGCTTGCCTTGGTCTGTAGTGATTTTAGCTAGCACATCGTTGATTAAGTCTTAGATGGCCAACGAGTGTATCTATCGATGCAAGTGAGATAAAACGATAACCATTTGAAACTGGCAATGGTCCGACTAAATCGATGTGAATCCTTTCGAAACGTTTACGTGGTGTAGAAAAACTTTGAAGCTCTCTTATTTTGCGCAACTTTGTAGTTTTGTGTCAAACTAAGCGAGCGCGCTGATCATTTGTTGACTTTTTACTGGGATGAGCCACATTGTGAATAGAGTTGAATATTTGTTGAAAAAAATCCTTAGTGATGAATGGTCGTACGTGCTTCGTAGAAACGTCACAAACAATCGCTTTGGATGCGTTCGGGATATTAACTAATTTTTGTTGTAAACTTGATGTGTTGCTTTTCAAAAAATCATTCAATTCTTGGTCGATTTTTATACTCTCAGCAAAATCTTCAAAATTGATTGCTTCGCAGGTGTATAAACTCTCGATGCGTGTGAAAAAATCGGCTACGATATTGTATTTCCCGGGAATGTATTATAACATATATCAGTGGTGAACTGACCGATGAAATCCAAATGATTTAATTGTCGTGGCGATGCCTTTTCGGGATTTTGTAAAAATGCGAATGTTATTGGCTTACGAGCGGTCATAAATGTGCAGCGCCTACCTTCAATCATGTGTTTAAAATGTTTGATTGATTGGTAAATGGCTAATAACTTGCGATCATATGTGCTGTAGCGCTTCTGGCGGTTGAATAAAATCCGAGTGGCTCAAATTCATCTTCGGTGACTTGATGAAGAGCTGCTCTGACCGAAAAATTACTAGTGTCGACGTGAAGTGCCAGCTTAGCGTTTGGCAATGGATGTTTAAATGTAACCGCGTCGATTAATCCTTGCTAACATTCTTCGAAAGCCAAATAACTGGCGTTTTGTAATTTTTCTTGTTGCTTTTGATTAGAACGCATAGTCGATCTTGAGTTTGAGCCGCATTAGGAATAAAATCGCGATAAAAGTTAAGCATTCCACCACAAACCGTTGTTTAGGCGTTTCCCCTCTCGTACAGTTAAGGCGCACGTGGGCGACTCGATTAGTACTCAATGTACAAACGCAGCCCCTGCCAACGTTGGATGCCCTCAGTGCTCAGGTAATCATCGTCTAACAAAGTGTCTTCAGTTTCGAAACATGCCAGTCCCTGAACGTTGGGAACGTGTAAGGCGCTTTGCAGTATGTTTAAATTGTCTACGATCAGAACATAACGTCCGCCAGTGTACTTCTGGTGCATGTTCGYTTTGCCAACAAGGGCATAACACGCTACTCTACCGACGTATAGGTACAAGACCTGTGGAAAATATAGCGGATACGAGTGTATCACCATCTGCAGCTTCGGTAACAACGTCTAGCTCTATATCATCATCACACTTCTACTGGACCGCAAGTGTATTCCCGCCAGCAAAAACAATTAAATTAGTTGTGCAAGATGACCGGGCAATTTTACTTGCGACGGCTAAAGTGCTCCTTTCCGATTGCTATGGGAGGCCTTATGAATGCCGTGCATTATGCGAAGAAGGTATAGGCGCCAATGCAGCTACCTACACAAAGGGTTCCACAACTGTGCGATTGAAGTCCCTCATTAATGAGACTTTCTATACAATTTGAAGTCTACATCCTATCAACGATTACGACTATGACACGAATATGCAAGGTCGACTCCTCAGCCAGGGATCACCTTTCTGGACTCCAGTTTGCCGATCCAACATTTGGTACTCCTGCCAAAATTGATATACTTATTGGCGCAGATATTTGGCCCGCTTTAATTGCCGATGGGATTGCTGCGGGACCCCATGACGAATCGTGCGCGCTTTGTACCCGCCTCGGTTGGGTTGTATTTGGCCCTGCGATGGTCAACACTCCAAATCATTTGACGCATACTCTATCTGTCAGTAAATGCATAGGTGATTAGCAACTGGATAAACTACTGCAGAGGTTCTGGCAGGGTGAGGACAATGGTCCTGTCGACGAACTCTCGGTAGACTCTTGTGAACGGATTTTCATTGACACTGTACGTCGCGCAGTCAGGGGACGCTTTAGTGTACAAATCCCGTTTCTTTCCAATGCTCCAGTATAAGGAGGTTCACATCAAATAGCGCGGCGTCAGTTTTTTCATACTGAGCAAAAATTATCTGGCGACCCTGAGCTTCGCAACAAATACATCACGTTTATGCAACATGAATCCCGTGAAGGACGATTGCGTCGACCCGACGCAATGCTATTACATACCCCATCATGCGGTAACAGATAAATTTCGTGTGGTATAAATCTCGTTCTGCAAAACCACAAGAGGAATGTCATTGAACAACACTAAATTTTCGGGACCACAGCTCCAAGACAAATTGATTTCGTTGTTATCAAATAGCTATAACAGCCGATGTCAAGAAGATGTTTCGACAGGTTGAGCAATCCCTTGCATCGTAAATGGCAACGCATCTTGTGGCGGGAATCTCCAGTCGAACCACTACGTAGCTTCGAGTTGGCTTTAGTAACGTATGGAATGACAAGTAGTCCATACATGGCGATTGGCTTCTTACGCAAATGTGCTGTAGATAACTACAACATTGTGGAGGACGAAAACCGGGCTTCTACGGRCAAGGAACAGTATCCTTGACTGATTTTACGTTGACTAATATTTGAAAAGTTTTGACTCTCCGTTGGAAGCTGTTAGTTGTGCTCATGACGTCAGTGCGACCCTTCGTCAAGTTCACTTCATTCTTTTCAAATGGAATTCGATCTGCGCCAAAGCACTTCATGCTATCACCGATCCAGAGAAATCTGAAGCAGAAATTGAATTATGCGATAAGGTGAGAATTGAAGGCTCACATACACTACCAACAAAGCGTAGTATTTTAAGTGACGTTACAAGGCTGTATGACCCGATTGGTATACTAGCGCCAACTGTAATTCTGGCCAAAATGTTCATTCAAACCCTRTGGAGGAAGTATCTTAACTGGGACACTCCATTACCTGTAGAATTACAAGACCAGACTCTCGAATTTTGAACTAGCGCAAGTCCGTGTACCGCGTTGGTTAGGCATGTCACCTCATGCATTTTCTACACTTCATGGCTTCTGTGACGTTAGATCGAAGGCGTATACTGCGGTTAGCTACGTGAATAGTGGCGCTAGAAGATTATTCTAATATGGCAATTGTTACTGCACCGGTGGCACCGGTGAAAGAGATTACTACACCACGCTTGGAACTTTGTGCTGCCCACCTGCTGTTAGTGACTCTACGTCATGTGCAACAGGCGCTCCGTTTAGACAACGTCCGTTACACACTCTGGAGTGATTCAACTACCATTTTACATTGGATTCATAAACAACCTTCAATTTTGAAACAGTTCGTTGGTAATCGAGTTGCATACATCCAGGCCCACACCAAGGTAGAATGTTGGCGACATATTCGCTCCGAGTACAATCCGGCCGATTGTGCAAGTCGATGAATTACGCCTGAGGACCTTCTGCATCATCCGCTATGGTGGACAGGACCTTCTCGTTATATATGCATCGAAAACGATCCAGTTGTGCCAGAACTAACGCAGGAGCAACACCAGGCACAGCCTCTCGAATGTCAACCTTTTAAAACTCTTATAACCACTCGCCAGGATCATCACCAATGTCTTATGACTTTTGCCGATGGTCACCGAATACCTCTCGTTGAGAAATTTAGCATACTTAGTCGTGTCCTCAATACAACAGCATGATTAAGACGTTTTCTGCCACGTTACAAAGGTCAGAGGTCGAATATTGTGACAGCAGAAGAATACAAATGGGCTCTGCGTCTAACTGTTAAATAAGCTCAAGGCAAGGCATATAGACGAGAAATTAATGCTCTGAAATCAAATTCCGGGTTAGACAGTCGAAGTCACCTGTAAGCCGACGGGCGTCTCCGAAATGCAGAAATATCTAACGAACAACGACATCTACTGATTATTCCCAAAAGATCATTTGCTAACTTATTAATTGCGGACGATGTCTTCATGGCGGCATCCAGCAAATGTTACAGTACACATATTCTAAACATGCAGTAATTATATACTAGCCTAATAATATCGTAATAACATATAGGTTCCAAATTCAGCTAAGTTGAGTTGAGAGTGAGCGTATTGCTGTTATGTGAACGTCAACTCAACTATAAACATACATACAAAGAATGTCTACACAGCTAATCTTAATATTAGAAYTAAGCGCTCTAACAAATAAAGCCCTATGCTTAGGAGTAAGACACCTAACAAGGAATGTCAATTAGGCTAGTCTTAAGATTCAGTTTAATAATTGCGGTTGTGGAAAAAAGGCAGAGGCTCTTTTGTTATTCCAAAACCATCACTCGCGCGCTCGGAAGTGAAGGCATACATATGGAAATGTACCGTGTGTCGGAGACATGAATGAAATCTCCAGAATCAACAAATGGCTTCTTTATCCCGTGAACGGGTACTCTCGGCTCCAGTTTTTTCAAACAGCAGCCTAGATTATTGTGGTCCGTTTCATGTCCGCATTGGGAGTAGTAGGTCATGCCCAACTACAACTACAACATCTAAGACATTGCTCATGTTGGTACTCAATGGAAGTTCATTACCGCCGCTGCGCCACATCATGGTGGTATCTGCGAAACAGCAGTCCGCTCAGCCAAGAAGCCTTTACTTTGCATCATGGCCCAATAGTCATATCATGAGTTTTTAACGCTATTGACAAGGATTGAAGCTTGTCTAAATTAACGACCAATTGTAGCCTTACATGATGGCCCCGAAGGTGGACTAGCCTTAACGCCAGGTGATTTCACCACGGCCGACCAATCAATTGCTGTCCTGAGCCACCACTACCAGATATACCGCACAACCGCCTCCATTATTAACAGCCCTTGCAAGTAATGTCGAACAATTTTGGAAACGCTGGCAAAATGAGTATCTGAATTAGCTTCAGGCCCGTAGCAAGTCGATGAGGCCTGAACCAAATCTTAAAATAGGAGATGTCGTACTTATTCGAAAAGAGAATTTGCCACCCGCCTGTTGGCGCATGGGTCGTATCACGGACACCTATCCTGGCAGCGATGATCTTGTCCGGGTCATTACGATAGAATACAATGGAGATCGGTAGACGGATGAAGGCATATAAGTCATACTGTACATATGCACACCGCTAGCATATGCTCTATTCCTGGAATCCTAATTAGTTTACATACATATTAAGTATAAGCGCATCTATTCGTTGTACATGAGCCTACTGTATAGCATATAATTGCCGCTCCTTGCGGATTTGAGTTAGTGCTAAAAATAAAGTCGTGACGATAGGTCATATCAACTGCAGTTCCTCGTGTTTAATAAATATAATATAATGCTAAACAATAACAATGTAAATGTATGTGCTCTACTCTGCTCCGAGTTTTGCGAGGTAAAAAATTATAGCTGTAGCGAGAGCAAAACAAGAAACTCTGCGCTATACTCTGGCGTAGCGGTAGCAGAGCGGAGCTAACAAAAATTTTCGTGTGCTACAGATCCCGTATGTGTTTGTTGTTTTTTTCTACCATCTACTAGTATGTACTTATATAGTATATAAAAGAAAGTCGTATTAGTTACGCCATTTATAATTCAAGAAAGCTTAACCGATTTGGCTTAAAATTGGTGGGGAGGTAGCTTAGAAGCAGGGGAATACAATACTTTTTATCTCTTTATGTTAAAACTCCATATTATACAACTCAGAAATTCGAAAATTATATTTCAAATCAAAATTGATGTAAGCATCATTTCAAAAGGGAAAGTACATGTAGTTAAAATTAATCTCGAAAATTCATAGGAATTGAGTATTGTAATACATTTCTAATAGATGATGTTTTCGGTAATATAAAAATGGCAAATATTTTATATCATATAAAAACATTTTATAATTTATTCCATTATTATCTAAATCATTTTTTTAATAAATTTCTTAAAATATTTGATTTTAGATTTATAAATGATGTAACAAGTGCCAAAATGATTTCCATAACATTTTTTTGTTTTGAATTATTCAATTAATGCAAATATTATGACAGAAAATAACAAAGAAGAAAAAACAACAAACACATGCGAGAGCTGTAGCACATGAAAAGTTTCATTAGCTCCGCTCTGCTGCCGCTCCCAATTTTTTGCTACCGCTACGCTAGAGCATAGCGCAGCATTTCAAGCTGCAGAGTAGAGCACATACTTTTACATTGTTATGCTAAGGCTATGCTGTGGCTCCCGACCAAGTGAGAGCGCTATCAAGAACTAAATGAAGTGCTACGAGCGTAGCGTAGTTCTTCAAACGCTGCCAATAAGCACACCAAATTTCTCCAATGTCGGCACGAGAATTTTATGAGATATTATATATATGTAGAGCATAAGTTTTGTTATTCTTACATTTCTTAGTTTATCATTAAGATATTTCCCGCAATTTTAAATAGTTTGTGAAACTGTGGTAATAATCTGATATACCACATTGTACTCCTTCGCAATCGAAAGAAAGTAGCCAATTGTCGCTGCAGCATCAAGGTTAGCTAAAGAATTAACTAAAAGTAATAGATTCACACAGTAAATGTGTTGATACAATCGCGTCTTGAAGTAGCCAGGGCGCGAATGAACAATATATTTAACATGTAATCCATGGCAGAAACGAACTGTTTGCAGATTATTAGAAATATAACTTTATACGGTCATTTATTCGCATCGAAGCAAAATATTTTTCGTGTCCAACCAAGTTTCGAAAAGAATTGACATTAGAAGTTGGTCGTATGCATAAAGATATTGGAAAATATTACGGGAGGAGTAAAGCAAAAACAAGGTAATACAATTTTTCAAAAAGAGAGAGCGCCTTTAGCTTTAAAAGCTGTGGAAGATTTGTGAAGATTAAAATTGAGTTTAGGGTCCATAGTTACTCAAAGATCAACAAAACTGCATACTTGCTCCAACCTAAAGTTTTGTATTGCGTATGACGCAGGGTCTACAGCTATACTTGAAGAGCACATCGTTTTGCATTTTTAAGGGTTAACGCCATGTCATTTCTATCACACCCAGAGACTAGGTTTCAAATGAAATTTTTCGCGACAGAAGAGAGACTATCGCTCAGTTTTGCATCAAAATGTCATCAAAAAGGTCACACAAAACGTTAACTCTTGCGGAAAAAGAACATATTTTATTGCAGCTGAGCAATGGTGTAAGTGSAAAACTGCTAGCTGAAAAGTATGGTGTCAGGACATCCACAATTTCGGACATAAAAAAAAATAAAGAAAAACTAAAGAAGTAAGTTCTCATTTTTTATACCCTCACCGGTTATAGTACAGCGCTGATTTTTTTTAGCTTCTTTGCAAATTGCGCCGCTGTTTCAAAGAATAGGAAGGTGTTGCGGGAACCAGATTACCCAGAGATGGAGGATAAATTATATAAATGGTTCCAATGTCAACGAGAAAAACATATAACTGTCACAACAAATATTTTAAAAGAAAAGGCTGCTCAAATTCACGCTCAATGTTATGAAAACAAAACATTTTCTGCCAGCAAAGGATGGCTTTATAGGTTTAAAAATAGACGTGGTCTTCGTCAATTAAA
>NW_017537453.1:0-1330 GCF_001853355.1 Bactrocera latifrons
AGTATTGTTTGCATATTCTGAAATTTCGACAATTCTGTCTCTTATACACATCTTTCATAAAGTTTGAATAATTGGTGACTGACTTTTCTGTTATTAGTTAAACGTCTGTCAAAGTTTGTTCAAAATAATTTTCTCTACCGAGATTATTGAGCTCTTCTGACTTATGTAATATTTGCTCTCATATTCATATATTGAACGACAAATATACAAATAGAATATGTGTTATAATTTAAAAATCGAAGACCTTTTCCAACATTCTGAACGTTTCAAAAACCGAAATTTGATTCCGCAAACAAAATTTAGTCTAATTTAATCGTTGAATAATTTCACTTATTGATAAAATCGCCGAATGCACTTTACTTATGTCAGAAAGAACACTAACGATTATTTTGATTTGATCACTATCAGTCTTGAAAAAAAACAAAAAAAAAATATTTGGACGAATGGGTTTTCGCGCGATACTGAACTTAGAAAGTCTTACTATTTTTTGCAACGAGTAGTGTAAATTTTTAGATCCTCATACCACATGGTGTACCACAAGAATACTGTAAGACAAATGCGAACGATTTTATTACATAAAAATATTAGCACTTTCTTGAAGAGCGATTTGATGTTCAAAACGGGGTTTTTGGCGTAATACCCATTGTTCATTTATTTAATTTTCAAGACACTTACTAACACCAACTTAGTCACACCATGTCTTCTTCCTTGCTCAACATAAAAAATCTGGAGAAAGCATAATTAAAGTTGAGCTTGGCTATGCAATTAACTCGTTGTAGTGTGAACTTCCTTTAGTTTTTGTGTTAATTTAATGGTGATTGGGTTAAAAAATATTACAGTTGGGCAAGGTATCCAAGCCAACTCACTTCCCCCCTTTTCTGGTACTTTTAATTCACTTCCCCACTTTGCTGGTAGTTAAAGTCACTTTTCTATTTATTGGCATTTGATTTTCACACTTTTTATTGCATTATTACGTTTTGACTTTTTGCGATGACCCCGCATTTTTTTTACTACAAAACTGTTTCTCTTTTGTTTATTGCTTTTGAATTATTTGCTTGTATTTTTTCTGCATTTGTTGCTAAGTTTTCGAACCTACTGCACTCCTGACCTTATCGCCGCTGCCAGTCATTGATATTTTATGTAAATACTTTTTGAAGTTCAATCCTGAAGGCTTGTTTTTAAAATAACTGCTGACGGTATTCAGAATGTTGATGATATTCCTTTGGTCGTGCTGTAGTAGGATTGATTTATCGGATTGAATGCTTGTTTACTGAAAAAACGAAATTAAGGAAAGCAAATATCTAAAGAAAAATTATCTCTGTAAACAAAA
>NW_017537453.1:5985-7141 GCF_001853355.1 Bactrocera latifrons
TAGTTCGTATATATACAGACATTCGGACATGGCTAACTCGTCGTAGTTCAACATACTGATCATTTATATATATAGACTTTATAGGGTCTCCGACGCTTCCTTCTGGGTGCAAACTTCGTGGCAAACTTAATATACCCTGTTCGGGATATAATAACAAATTACAATAAATTAGTTATGATTATTATCTCAGATATTGGCCGACATGTGGGATATAAATTCAGTCGGAAGTTCAAAATACTTTCCATTAGGTATATGGGAGCTAAGGAAATTATTCAACCGATTCAGCCCATTTCTGACTTACAGGCATTCAGCAACTCTCTCAATAACATATCTTATATATTGACTTATTTTTGCACAAAAAATATTCATAACCTTTAATTTTTGTTCATATTGAGCATTTGGGAAGGCTATTTTTAACCGTCTCGACCATTGTTGTATTGTTGTATTTCATTATAACTGGTTGTATCTCTATTGGCGTCGTTGGATCGTATTCTGTACATAATTATATACACAGCTAAATAAACTTATAGTATTATAATTTCTCAAAAGTATTGTTTGCATATTCTGAAATTTCGACAATTTATGATTTACTCATATTTTTAAATTATTATCTATTTTAAGGCTGCTGGTTTTAATGTCTGAACTCGTTTTCAGCATTATTATACATATTAATATTCTGGGTATTATAATCTTATCGCATAATATTAAATATAACTGTTGATCTTAATTACTGTCTTAATAGCAGATTTTCGACATAAATGTTACGTATACGCCCCGTCGCTTTCTAACTAATGCTTTGCAATGGCACACGGTGTTTTCCTTCTTAAGCCTTTGATTACTTTAATAAAATTACTGTCCCAAGTTCCTTTTCTTTAACATCTTCTGGCATTTATACCAACACTTTCCGCATATCTTATTTACCTCATCTTATTCATTTTAAAGAAAGAAATTTTCCAACGCCACTAATCTCTGCACTTTCATTAAAAGGAATGTTAGATTAGTGATAATCATCATGAAAGGCGTTAATAAGTCTACTCAAAAGATTCAAAAGAAGTAAGAATAACTAACAATAGTGAAGCGAGCAAACGTAAATTAAACACAAAATCAAAAATTTGTTAAATTTTATAGACAAGTATAGAAATTTTTTTTCTTTTTT
>NW_017537453.1:8146-10233 GCF_001853355.1 Bactrocera latifrons
TGTGACAACTGTACCTTGTCACAGCTGCCATAAACATGTGTAACCAAAACGCATTCACATTGTTGTGGGTTTTCGCTGATGTTGACAATATACCTCGATTTAGTGCAATTTTATGGTGCGATCGCAGCAAATATAGCGAGCTTAAACCACAATAGTGTTGAAATGTTTGAAAAAATGTGTGTTGAGAAATGGCTGCCATTATTCTAGTCAAAACAGCAGGTTTTGTTTGGAAATAATGTTACTTAGCGGCAAGGATTACTGAAAGGTGCAAATTGATTAAAGTCATGTTTGACTAAAATATCTAATAGTAATGTAAAATGCTGTTAGAATGATTCCAGTGTTCATCCACACTATTGCGGAGATACGTCATTAGGAATATATACGAGTGAATCGAAGTTGTTGATTATGATGATAACAGCTGTGATCGGATTCAGTTACTGAAAGGCTATTGGAAGAAATAGAGGACACATTAAAGCAGGTGTCAAGTGCAAGCAACGTCCTAATTATGAAAGTTAAATAAATTTGCTGGTTATACAAGTGGTCGGGTTAGGGGGGTTCTCTTCAAATTCACGTTACTCATTTCGCAGTGATGGAAAAATATGAGATTTACTTTGAAGTTTGTAGTGTCTTTGGAAATTAATTGACTTTGTACTATTGCTATGACATTTGCATAGTGTGGCATTGGGCTGGGTTCACTCCCGAATATTGCTGCTTTCCATCAAAGTGTTCGCGTGTTACCAATGAACAGATTTAATCGGAATATATATATATATATGCATTTTCTGGTGTTTGATGCACTTGTCGCGGAGGCAATTCCCTCTCCAAAATAGTGTTGCGCCGTCTGATGTTTCACATCTAAACATGAGCATTTTGCGTGCAAAGCTTGGCTATTCACTAATTTTGGCAATTTATTCAATCAAATGACCGTCAAGATTATGCCATTTAATACTTCTAGATTATTTCCTCTGAGTGTGAGTCATAATGGATATTTAGTCACGATTTTTTTTAATCATAAATGTAATAAAATTATCTTCAAAACAAAAGAAAAACCCATTGTGACCAAATTTTAATGTTCTCTACCTTAGGTCGTTCTTGTTGGTGGACACTTTAGGGTTTGTGTTGCAACCAAGTATAAATAATGAGGCGTAAAACTGGCACAATTAGAGTATTTACACTAAAAATAATGGCTTCCCATTGCGAGAAGACCAGATTTTTGGAGTTTTTCATATATGGAATTTTGAAATTTTTTTAATAAAGTAATTTGTTTAATTTTTACTAATTCAAAAAGAAGAATGATTGAACTAATTATAGAAATAAAAATAAAATCATTTAAAATCTACGTTAAGATTTTATTAATCTAAATACCGACAAGGTGTATTCCGTGCTTTAGTTTTGTCTCACTCTGTGTATAAATAACACTCTTTAGGAAATATAAACATACATATGTATGTACATGTACTCATAATGCATAGACGAGTACACAATATAATGCTTACCGAACTGAGTCATGAAAATGAGTTGACATCAGAAAGTAATGAAAACGTTTGAAGTGCCTGGAGTGATATGCACACACATATGTATATATGTAAAAGTAAAAAACTTCCTACGTGTCGATGTTGCTCTTCTTTCTTATTTACAAGCGGGTGTTGACTTTTCTTTCATAACCTTTGTATGACCGTAAACGAACTGTAAACACTTTTTGCACTTTGTTTTTTGCTTACACATCCCTACGTACTTATATTTACAAGCCGGCATTCTCACGTACTTCTGATTTTATGCTCATATTTGGCGGAAGTGTTGACGCTTTTGTGTTGTTCATGCTTTATAATGTCCGCATACAGTGAAAAGCGCTACAAAAAAATTAGGCAGCAACTTGCCGAGCCGATTTATATATAAACTCGGTGAAAGTAATTGTAACAAAGCTATTAATATTCTTTAAATTCGGTTAAAGGAAGAATGAAAAGTTGTTGAAGAAAGATTATTTTTACTCGAGGACGCTTATGTAACTCCTTAATATTGGTTTGTGAGATCAACACGGTATTTACATTTGCATACTCATATAGGATCAGGAGGTTTGTTCAAAAATA
>NW_017537453.1:10403-15999 GCF_001853355.1 Bactrocera latifrons
CGGGGGACCAGGTAAGGAGAATACAGTGGCTGCAGCACTATTATTGTGTTATTTTAGGCCAGTTATTAGCATGAAAAAAATTTGTGAGCAGGATGGTGCAAAAACCCATTTTTATTTTTCCCAAAATTCGGGCGCTTCTGGCGGACTGATACTCAAAACTTGCACATAACTATTGACCGTATAACCCTTTTGAAAAACTTATGATGCACGCCGCATCCGTAAACGAAGAAAACTGTTAGCTAAACCTTCACATTCGGATTCTCACAAGAACCGAAAATTACAGCATCATCTTTTAGACAGATGAACACGTCTATCGTACAGACAGAGTCGCACGTTGGGTTCATTACATTTGCCCAGCATATTCGCCCATAATTCCTTAATCTTTACGTAACTTTTCCGTTGTGTTTCATAACGCTTTAGACCTTCTCATGTGGTCATGCAGTTTCACGCTGCTTGCTTCAAGATTACCAGGGTGATTTGTCAGTTATGACAAAAATGATGATGATGATGGGAAAAAAGCATGAAGCGCTTAAAATAGATTGCTGGAAATATTGCAGAGATACGAGAGTTTCGAATGCAACAATCGCAATTTTGCAATGGCAAAAAAATTTCTATCACGAAAGCTTATGTCACGTGGCAGCTTGGCGATTTATCGCAAAAAAATACACATACACAAAGATACATGCGGTGTGTATATGTAGGAAAAGTTCTGCTTCCTGCACAGCAGCTTGGCGCTAGTACGTATGCTTTAAGCATGCAACAGAAACCCACTTCCACCAGTATGAAGTATGCAATATTTATGTTTTGTAGTTCTAATTATGAAAATTGTTATGGCTCATATTTATTCATTTTGTCTTTCATACAATTTTCTAAAAATATTTCTGTTTATAATCACCCGGGTATATAATTCTAGAGTCCAAATTCAAGGAGCTAATGTTAACAAAATTTCATTTCTTTAACTACGTTTATTAATAGCTTTACTTTCATACTGGCTGAAATAAACTTTACGACGCCACTATTAGGCTTAACAACGAAAACTCTTCACTCACTTAAAATCTCTTTTAAACTTATGATTAGTGTGTTAATTGACAGTTAAGTACCCCTAAAAGTTTGCAAGTAATTTGTTGTTTCTTGAATGCTATCCTTTCCTTGTACTCGGAGTGTGAAATGTGGTGAAGTCTCAGTAATCTGCAATATTAACTAGTCTGAGCTGTGGTTTAAGACACAAGTTCTCATTAAGTGTTGGTTGGTTAAATAGAATATTTTGAAGTGCAAGGATTTATGTACCAGATTTAAAATAATTAAAATAGTGAATAGATAATCTCAAGGATTTTACTGCGAATCAAATGGTTTCATATAATCAATTACTCATTTTCATTTAAAACCAACACTTAACATTCAAAATTCATATTTCATCGGAAAAATCCATATATATGATTTATGTACAATTCAATAGCCTCTTACCCTTCTGTAGCTTTTACTACTTTTGAAAATTCGATTTGCTTTGTAAGTACATTTATAAGTTGCTTCAGATATTAAAATACATTTCTTCATGTAATGAATTATTACACATGTATCTCCTTCTGGCGTTATCAATTTTTATACCCTGAACAGGGTATATTAAGTTTGTCACGAAGTTTGTAACACCCAGAAAGAAGTGTCAGAGACCATATAAAGTATATGTATAAATGATCAGTCGGGCTGAGTCAATTTAGTCATTTCCGTCTGTCTGTCTGTATATATACGGGCTGGTCCCTCAGTTTCCAAGATATCGTTATTTTTCAGATCGGTTAACTATAGCATATAGCTGCCATACAAACTGAACGACCGGAATCAAGTTCTTGTATGGCCAGCTTTCACATTTGAAAAGATATATTCACGAAATTGGGTATATATTATTTTCTGAGGCAACAATGTAATCTCCAAAAAAATTGTTCAGAACGGATTACTAAGCTTCCAAACAAACTGAACACATAGCTACTAACAGAACTGTACATGTGAACGGTACTTAGCTTCGGCGCAACCGAAGTTATCGTTTTTTCTTGTTTTGCTCATGATCGATTTAGTATCCAATTAGTGTTTAGCTTGCACTAATCGGTTTCTAATATTGCTTCATTTTCTGTTTCAGGTAAGGAGGCATTTTGAGGTTTTGATCTGGTTTTGCAGTTAAAAGAAGGTAAAGGAATTATTTTTATTTTTTCATCAAGTATATAGTGGCGAAGAAACTATATAAGAAACAAGTAAATAAGAGCTAAATTCGGGTATAACCGAACATTCCATACTCTTGCGACTTGAAAGTATTAAAGCCAGAGAAGTACCTTCAGGTAGATAAAGGCTGTTAGCTATATGGGGTGTAGGGCAAGTTTTTACCCGTTTTATTCATATATGGTAAACACGTTCTCTTAATTTCATTAAGATAACTCACATAAATAGGTCGAGTCGGTTCTGATATACTAAATTTTATTTAAAACTGTGATAAGATTTCTTGTAATATTTTCGCCATGCGTACACAAATCAGGAAGTAATTACTCTAATAAGATAAAATTATGCTCTAATAATTATTTTTGAGTATGTCACCTTATAATCAAAATTTTTCAAGCCCCTTAGTAATGGGAGAGCGTGTTATACTCATTACAGTATATCTGTTTGCTTAAATTAGATAAATTTGAGTGAAAACTTGACCTAGCACTCATATATTTAATATCAGGATTTTCGCAATAAGACTGACTTTAATTCATGTGATTGGTAATTGAGTGTAGGGTGCCTACAGTATCGAACAAAACATTTGCAACTGACATATGATAGTGAAAATAATGTCGATTACACAGAAAATAATTGCCGGATTAGTTACTCCTTTAATTTTATTTTAAATATTAGATGTAAATTGAGGAAAACAAAGCAAATTTAATATTATTTTTTAGTTCATTTGTTATATTTAAAANATTTAATAATATTTCTCAGTTTTTTTGTTTACTGATATAACATCTATATTCAATAAAACAAAACAATTGCAACTCAAAGAAAACGGTTCACTATTTTTAATAAAATGAAATAAAAACTTAGTAATTTGTAGCAAACTCATTACTCTCAATAACTGCTTTGCATCACTGCGGCATTGAAGTTATAGGGTTATTCCCTATGGTTTGGGGTATATTTCTCCAGGGTCCTTTGAAAAACCTGCTCATTATTTGGCAAATTACTGCGATCAATTCTTATTTTTTTTTTTTACAATTTCTCATAAATTTTTTATGGGATTAAGGCCTTGGGACTGCGGAGGCCACTCCATTACTTCCACTTCATTCCTCTGTAACCAAAATTTTAGGACCTATGCCATATGCTTAGGGTCATTGCCCTGGCGGAAGACCCACTTAAGTGGCATTTGCCAATCGGCATTTGGCAAACATTACGGATTACATAATGTCGCTGTAAACGTACCGATCCATGCTACCATTAATGCGATGAAGCGGCCACAAAATAGAAGCACGATGCACTTCTTCGACAGTTTTATTCCTAATAAAGTTGGAAATGATTCATGAGATTGATGACTAGTGAATTCTGCACTTTACGGTAATTTCTTTTTAAGAAGTTCCGTTATTATAATCACCAATAACACGCGCTCGGAGTATATAAAATTACTTAGATTTTGATCCTAGGTTAGAAAGTTTACAATGTAAAGTATTTCCCTGACTTTGACTCTTGCAACTTGCAAGAGTATAAAATGGTTGGATGTAGCCGAACTTAGCTTCTTCTTACTTGTTTTTTATAAAATATATTTAAGTATTCGCTATATAATTTTCTAACTAAATTTATAGTTATTTTGTTGCCGGCTTATTCATTCTGCCAAGCCAACGAGTTTTATATTGGCCTACATATACACATCTATGTCGCACTAATAAAATCAATCGTGTGCTTATCGTATGACGTGCAATTCGTACACAAAGAATGTGAGAGGAGTAATACTGCCAAAAATTGTTGCAAGAAGTTTCATTGCAATATAACACCTACAACAATTTGTCTCGTTGTTAGAATCTAATAAGGAAAAATCGCCGAAAGATACGTAGTGTGAAGGAAAAAAGGAAAAGTGTGCGGTAAAACTTTTCTTGTTATAATAGAAATATCAACGAAAGAGATATGCACACGCGTGTGTCTGAAATTTTGTTTCTGTTGCTTCCTTAACAATTGTTCAAAGAAAACCGTGTAGAACACAGGTGTATATATAAAATAGACAAAGTGAAATTTTTCATCGCTATTATCCAAAAATATACCTAAATTTTTTCATTTAAGAATGTTGAGGCCTTTTAAAGATAAACTACTAATTCTGATTTGTAGGGATATTCTTTGCTCTGTCCGAAGCTGTATGACCTTCGCAAGTGCATTGCTTGATAGAATTATTTTCTTGATATATATACCATACATGCCATACATACTCCGACTACCCCCAAAGTTCAAGTATTGCGTATTTTTATATATTTATAGTTACTAAGAATCAGGATCATTTTATATGGAACCGTAGAAAATGACCACAATTTCTCTAAGTCTTAGCTAGAAAATCACAAATAATATTTATATTCTTTTCCAACACTTCGCAATATTTCGGTTACCTTTTTATATGACAAATCGGTTGTCACAAAATTTTGGTTACGTATACGCACTGTCGCTTTACATTATTGTGTGAATTTTATTGATACAAATTATCGTAATCAGCTATATAATCAAAATCATCACAATGCTCCGTATTTATTTATTTCCATTTCATTTGAGTTTATCGTGGTGTCAGTAGGCTGCTCAGCTCTTGTTAGAATTTGGTTTGTTTTACCGGTTGGTTTAGTGCATCTTTTTGTTGTTTTTGCGTCATTTTACGTCCAATGAAGCAAATTGGTAGTGATGTCTACACGTGTATAATAAGCAATCTCTTTTATTCTAATTTATCTACGTTCACTGAGAGAGAGACAAGCAAGTGATCGAGGGGTAATTAGTCGTCCTTTCGATACAGTTTGTGCATTGTAATTGTTTGTCAGTTAATTGCAATGTGTTGAGACTTCGTAATTAGATTTGAGGTAAATAAGACTAATGCGAAGAGAAAACAAAAAAATTTAAGTAAATAAAATTTTCAAGTACTTTATGAGATATTATACATATACGTGTTTATGGTTTCGAATAACCAGTTAGTTAAAAATATTGTTGAAGTTCTAATAGAATTATCAGCCTTTTTACTTTTATTAATCAGCCAACTTGATTACTTTTCTCCCTTTGCTTGTTTTTCTTAAGACTGCACATCTTCGCATCAATTCAAGTCTGCCACTTTCACTCCAGAGGATGTTTATTTTCATTATTCTTCCAACATGTCGTACATGTATTAAAATTGTCAGCAAATTTACTGTTGCTTTCAAACATAAATATGAACGCTACTCAAATATACCCAAATATAGAACTATACATATACAAATATACCTATGTTCTATGTCTTAACAGCAATAGATCTTTCAAATGCTGATTTTTCGCTGTTATTAAACCGATTTGTTTTCTCGAAGGTATTTGTTTTAGTAATTTCAAGTACCAATGTAAACAATTGCACCTAAAATCTATGCTCTAACCG
>NW_017537453.1:16179-21430 GCF_001853355.1 Bactrocera latifrons
ACCTCAAACTTTAAACGCGTTTTTCTCAAAATTTTATTGTTTATTGACAATGTTATGACAATATTTATGTAAAAAAAAATTTATTTCTTTTTTATTTATCAACATTTTTTCAAGTTTGTGGTGGGGACGATAACCATTCACGTACTTTTTAAGAACAAATTGGGATTTTGTGTTTCAGATGATCCGAACATGAGAAACCGTGTCCTACAGCGAAAAAACGCATCTCATTCACCCAGCCATTTCTCCGACAGATGTCATCGAAAAATTCCGAAAAGATTTGTTCATATACTCCACGATATACCTCATGATATGTGAGAAAATTTCTATTGCAAAATAAAAATTTCTATGAAAAAAAAAAACCAGGTCGGATTACCCTACTGACCTCTTAATAGTTAATGTGTGGCAAGTGTAAATAGCTTTCTCCGTGAAAAGGTTCACTTCTTGATTGCCACATTACATTCGATCGATTTCATGCTTGGGTACTTTTCTTTGCATTACTCTTTATATAGGTACCCAGCAAGCGTTTGCGTTTAGATTTATTATTATCATTGAAAGCAACTTCAAACTTTTAAGCACGTTTTTCCGCATTTTAACATTTTTCAAACTCTGTTGCTTTGCTTTTACTTGCAATATTTGATATGGATGACATGCAAGTAATTAGCGGCGAAAGAAAATATAAGGAATTTCGCTAGTTAGGATAAAATCGATTTAACTTTTTTACAAATGGAAAAGTTTTTCTTTGAACGCTTTCTTAGTGTAACAGTGAAGTTACCGTTAGTATGTTCGTTGTATATCAACATATTTAATATTTGTGAATGCAATGCAAACAGTGCATGTTAATAACGAATTGAGGTTCCAGTAAAGTTATCGTGGTGCAAAAACCAAGAGCTGTCGGATCATAATTGAGGCCTCTTTTTACAAAAAACTTCGCGCAAACTATAAATAACACTCAAGTAGTATTCCTTTTTGACAGGTGGGCCGGTTGAAAGAATTCGCAGTGCATCACATCTCGACAATCGAAGAAACTGACCTTATTTGCACGATACTTTCACGTGGTGTTTTTGGCTTCGGCTCATTTTTGCCACGATATTCGGCCGATTGATCGTCTGCTTCCATGTCGTAACGTTAGCATAGATGATGATTTCTTTTTCGCTACAACAAAGTGTTCCGACAGTTTAAAAATCGTTATTAAGTTTAATTTCATTCAGTAATAGATATAAGAAAATATATATACCATGAATATCAAGATATGTACAAATAATAATCATAATGATAATTTTCAGTCTACAATAACATACATAGAAACTGACTAGTCAAAATCAAGATTAATATTTTTATAACCTTCATGCTATAATAAATGCACCTGTAAAGGCTATTAAAGCTCACTTTTAGAGTCTCACAAATCGACGCGTATCTCAAATACTTATGAATATTTGACGTGAAATTTAGCATAGATATGACTAATAGTACCAACAACTTACAGAAAGAAAAAAATTAATCAATTCGAAAAACACGCGAGGTATAAATTAAAAATACATCTTTCAATTTGGTCTCAGTAGTATATGGTCTCGTCTTCATGGTTACAATTACTGAGTGGAATTTTTGATGTTCGCATTTACAGTAGTGGTATTACAGCCTTTGAACTTTACCTGTTGCTGTGGTATTGGAAATTGACTTACCCGATGTACATATCTGCAACTATCAAGCTTGGTCAGTTCCTCTTCATTAGTGTTGCACTGTACATATACGTGGTGGTACTAAGTAGTAGCAACATTATTGTGTTTGTAGCTTTGATTCGGTGCAATACTAGACGTTTGGCTTATACGGCAATGCAATAAACGCGAAGCATTCAACCGAAATATCCTGCCCATGAGGAAATGTATCTGTAATGAAGCTGCGTTCTGATGGCTATGATGCACTATTGCAAGTAAAATTTAACTACGCCCATGAACACTGTAGTCAATATAATGAATATGGGACAATAAATATTTTCAGTTTCCGCATTGCAGAAAATGTGCTGATACTTGTGTGATACAAAAATATATGTGGAAATACATTCGTATACAAAATAGAAAAGCCGCTATAGCCTTTGTGTTCGAAGCAGAAATGAGATGTTTTATATTGTGCCATGCGTGCCTCGTATAAGCTGTGACTTCAAGTTCAGCTCAAAATGTCTTGAAGTCTACGCCTCTTTGCAGTTTAATTAAAGTTCATTGTCTTATCATTGTGTGTGTTTAGCTTATTGCAGTACTCGGAAATTTAACTCAGACCGCAAACATATTGATTCTTTATTCTACATGTCCTTTAATCAGCACAAGCAATTACTAGCCTGTCTCTTATACACATCTAGATGTGTATAAGAGACAGGCACAAGCAATTACTAGCCACTCATCGAAGCAACTGAGCGCAATGCCGCGATGGCAAACTATTTTTAGCAGAGGACTTAACAGAATTTTTATAATGTGGCAGCAAGGAAAGTGACGATTTCCGAAGGGCAAAAACAAAAATTAAACAATTAGTTAGATAGAAAGGGCGTACACTCATTGTTCACTTTTTCTATCTTTATTTTCAACTCACTAACCAGCGAGTGCTTTACATCAACTGGTGCTTGATATTAACTAATTTTCATGTAGTTTGTTTCTCTTTTCTGCTCTTAGATCAACTCATTTTCCTTTTTTTTTTATAATAGAAACAGTTCTTAAAATACCATATCTTTTCTTATAATTATTTTTTTCTGAATAACTAGGCGGTTTTTGCTGATTAAGGCCAAATCTAATAGGTTAAACTGTATATCTGAACTTGAAGCTACCTGTAATTACGATTGGATATACATACCTTTTTATTTTATATAAGGTTGAAATAAATTCATAAGATTTATTTTCAAAATAGCCAAATAGCGGTTAATTGAAAATTATCTGATGCTCGAAAAATACTGGATTTTGAAATTATTGACGCGGTGCGAAACAATGAATTATTCTAGTTGATTCTTTTAAAGCTGTTTCAAAAAACATTTAATTCAGGTTATACATCCTCACATTGATTGTAGAAATATTTCCGTTTAAATATTTATCGTTTTTCTTCATTTTGCTTTTATTGTGTGTTCATAATTTCTAACTCGTCGTCACTTTCCTGTCTATGTAAGCAGGCACTGTACAAGCTAAATATGGATTTGTTGAATTTTCGACAAATCGCTTGTGGCAACCACTCTCATTCCAATTGTTGATTGAATTTCCAAGAAGTCGATTAATAGCGGCTTAACAGAACAGGCAGGTGAAATAGTGCCCGTGAGGGTATTTCGTGATTTTAATTGGCTAGTGTACATGTTTTCGAGTGCGGTACACAAGTATGCAATTTATATATACATACATATGTGAAATGCAATACCAAAGCATTTAATGCATATTATCTAAGCTATCTGTTCATGTTGGGTTTAAATGGCTTGCACGAAATTCGTAAGTTTTACCACACTTTCTTCGTACTTTTCATTGTACTTTTCTCATTGTACTTTTCTCAGATTTACATGTCAAAACAGCCCCTGGTTATTCACGATGTCTGATATTTTTGCTAACTTTTCTATTTTGAATTATATTTAAACCAATATTACGGCACTGTACTGCCAATAGCTTTTTATCAGCTTGAGCATTCGACTACATTTTAATTAAACCGCAGCTTTGTTGTATGTTTTAGTTCTGAACAAAAAATTTAAATTGGTCCGAATACCACACACAGGGATTATTATTATTTTTTTATTTTAATACTTTATTTAATTTTTTATTAAACCATCCTAAATGAACCGAAGTTTCTCAAATGCATTTTTAAKGAAATACGGTAGTTCCAAATATATATTTTAGGTTTTAATGGAAAATTGTAATTTATTGCTTTCACATTTATCCAAACTGAATTCGCTTTTTACTTGTGATTCATTATTGTAGTTGATATGTCGACAGAAAAAGGAGTAGTTAGTTTATTGCACAAGTAGTACGGACAGATGAATTATTCAGATTTTTTCCTATTTTATTTATTATTCTTTAGGGAAAGTTAAACGGTTGCTAGAAGTTATTGTTTATGTTCAAGAAATTAAAAATAAACATTAGTTGAGGGCTGAAAAGGTTCATAGTTTTTGCAATTCAAGCTTACTCATATTCGCCCACTGGACTGTTTAGTGGCCTTTTCACACACTATCTTAGCAAAATTCCTCCGAATTACCCTCAAAAGTTTCCGGAGAATTTAATGTTTTTCTGATTGTTATTTGAAAACTCAGAAAATAAAAGTGATCAGGTCCAAATATGTAGTGTGGGTTGTGGTGTTTGACTCAAAGTTAAAATATGCTTATCGTGCTTCTGATTGAACATGCACCTTTCTGTATATATACGAACTAGTCGCTCAGTTTTTAAGATATCGTTTTGAAATTTTGTAAACATCAGTTTCTCTTCAAAAAGCTGCTCATTTGTCGGAACTGCCAATATCGGACCACTATAACATATAGCCGCTATATAAACTGAACGATTGGGATCACGGGCTTGTATGGAAAACTTCTGCATTTGACGTGGTATTTTCATGAAATTCGACATAGGATTACTCCGAAAAAATTGTTCAGATCGGATTACTATAGCATATAGCTTCTATATAAACGGAACGCATAGTTACTAAAAGAAATGCACCTGTGAAGGGTATATTAGCTTCGGTGCAGCTGAAGTCAACTTTTTCTTGTTTAATATTGTATAAAACGAATGTTTTGTCTGCTACAATCGATTTTTTCACACTTTTCTCGTTTCTTCTTTCAGAAATTTCCCTGCTTGACTAACCACTTGCAGTTGAAAGAAGGTACGTGAAATTTTCCATATACTCGCTTTCTTTTACTTTGAAAATACTTTCACAATAGTAATTTGTGTGATCCTGGTAGTAAAGGTAGCATAGTTAGTTCATATCTCATGAGTAAAAGCGATAATGTTTGTGTGAGTACTGACTCAAACTACGAGTTTATGCCTGAAAAGATTTCAGTAGTATAGAAAAATAAACCAAAATTTGAAAGCTGCTAGTGGTGCTTGGTAGTGAAAAAGAATTGTAAATATAAGTTTTATATAATATTCTTGTTCCATATAGTGTTCAATGTGCACTATTGTAAAAAATTAGTTTGGTGACAATCACTTCCCGATTGAAAAAAATGTATGTAATATATATCTAATGAAAATAACACAGTACAACAGCTAATCTGCGGGGTGAGAAATTCCAAGTCAGGGTGATGGTAGTA
>NW_017537453.1:23165-29065 GCF_001853355.1 Bactrocera latifrons
GTAGGCTAGTGATCCATGAATAGACCAGTGTTGGTCCTTACTAAGATAGATGGAGTACCGTATCTAATTTATGAGAAGTAACTATCCATCAGGATTCCAGATAAATAAATGAGGCTTGCACCCTGTTCTAAGGTCTATTATGTCCTATTTAGGATGCTTCATTGTTTTCGATCTGCCAGGTTCTAAAGATTCTTATGTAAACAGACACTTTGTGTATTTTTGATCTACCGCTTTGAATATGACTTTTGCAGTTTTGCGTGTTGGTAGATTATTCCGACGCATTTTAAGCTTCCCTGCTATACTCTAAATATCTTCTCCCACGTTTTTGGATGACAGATGTACACAACTCTTGCAATCCACTAACTCATTGTAAACGATGCCTTTGTGAGCTGGCATCCGGTAGCAACGAAGTCGTCTGTTGCTTCTTAAGACAATTCTGGCCGATATGTGGAATGAGGTTATCTTTACGCCAACCATGTTTTTCCATGTTTACTCTGAACTTTATTGCCCACTTTAAAAGTATAATGTAGGCGATGTTTACCAAACCGATATAATAGAAAATAGCATGTAACAAAAGGCCTAGTGCGGCAGTATTCGAACATTTTATACTTTTTTAATTTTCAAAAGTCAAACACAAGGAAATTCCTTCAGGTGCATAAGGTTTGTTAGCTGTATGTGCCAGAGACGTTATGACACAAGAAGATTTGTAGCAGCCGGGGCTAAAATTGGATGATAGCACCGTCCACATTTTGGTGAAATCACGTATCTCCAACTTTTCATATAACACAATTTTAAATTATATCTGATATCACTAGTCGCCACGTTATGTTCAATTTATTTTCAATTTACTAAAAAACCATTTGCTTCTGTATGTTTTCGGTATCTCCACTCCATATTTTGGGTTATTGATTTTGTTTGTGCAGAAAAACTCTTAAATCCCAAGCTTTACGTTATATAAAATCAAAATGTTCAGCTTTTGGCACTAGCACTAGCTGCTTTATAAACAGCAAGAAGCAAATAATTTATGCGAGTGAAGTGAGTGAAAAGCACTGACCATACTAGTAGCACTGAAAATAAACAAAGGAAGTGGCAAAGTGAAACTCAACAAGTGTGCGCATTCTTTTATTTAAAGCGTTGTAAAATAGGGGTTACATAAAAAGCATGAATCAATTTATGAGTAGAATGGGACAGAGAGACTTAGAAAAACTTTCGAAATATTATACAAAGCAGACAACAATATGAAAAAATACATTTATGTAAGAGTATTTTACATTTTTTACCTGCAGGTTTGTATGTATAATTTTCACCGTTAGAAAATGTTTAAGATGTGATGATGCTATAGCTGCAAACAATAGTATTTGTGGTTTAGTTATTAATTGATTGAATTTTTCTATACTCTGAGTGAAAACATTTTTGTTTGACCAAGTGAGAGAGCAAGAGATGTGCAAACGCGAATACTTGCATTCATGTATTAGCCAACAGAGTTTTCGACAAAATCAAAAATATCACAAGAGTGTAAAGAGCAAACAATTAAAGCAATTTATAAACTGACAGCCTACATTTCGTTGCAATTGAAATAAAAATGGGGAAATATTAGAAAAATAAAATAAAAAAGGAAGCTTGGCAGTTAATATTTGATGTAGAGTAAATAAATGTAATGAAATATGAGTTGAACGTTAGACTTGTTGCTTTCAATTTTCAGCGATATTCTGTACTTTAATATTAAGTAGAAAGCTCTTGTGATTGTTTTAATAGAAAATCCATTCATAGAGATCCATCGGGACGAGTGAGCAATGTTATAGGGTTAGTTATGGTAAAGAGGTAAATTATATTTGAAAAGTGACACCAAATTTAAGTGGATGAAAGTTTAAAAACATGTTCTATATCCATAAATTTCATCCAACCTAATAATACTTAACTAATTATATACATATATATATATACTGATAATTGCTTAAACAAGGTATGTAAACATACTTTTTCAACCTTTTTTGTTATCACTTGCTCCCTCGTTTATTTATAAAGTGCGACATAATAAATCTTAGCATATTATACATATATAACAGTAATGTGCTTTACATATACCCACGCAGTATGGTTCCGTGAAAATATTTGCCAACATAATGTTTTAACTTCTCCTACCTCTATCAGGTAATGTACTAGCATGAACTTGTGAGGATGTCCTTCCATATACATGCGCAAATACCGACATTTGTTAGGGTATCTTCTCAGCTGGAAGTTTATTTCATTGTGAACATTCATGGAGTACAATAAACGTTTGGAAACCAGTGCTTTGCTCTTTATCCTTTGAGTCAGCTAAAAGCAGCAGTTTAAGCCCTAAGTTTTATACGTGACATTGTATATTTTTCCTCACACTTAGCTTCCTATCGTTGTGGGAACTGTTTTTGTAAGTCTACTTATCTTCACTTGTGTATAATTTTATACATATTAATGTACAATAAATTGGTTTGGCTATGCCTAAAACAGATAGACGTACAGAATCTGGACCAGAAAAGAGTTATTAATACAACAAAAAAAAAAAAAAAATCTGTCGAGGTCAAGTATCGTCTTCACAAGCACGCTTCTTTTTCTTAATTGGCATAGACACAAGCAGGATAATATAATTCCGAATTTCGTCACATAAAATTATTTAATAATTAAGTCTCCTGGTGAAATGACAGCTGCCTTCATTAAAGCGATTTTCGTTGAACGTTTTTCGCAGTCATACCGTTCATACCGCTTGATAGACTTGACAGGTTGCGAGCATTCAATCTCTGAAGAAGCAAATAAATCGAAGGTTGCAGCTCCGGTTGCTTATTTGAGGAAATCAACCACAAAAACGGCAACAATATATGGTTCACCTGTAGATATAATCAAGACAAATTGGGGCATGAAAACATAAGGATTTATGTGGATAAAGCGCAGTGATGAATTGCTGAGCTTCGACTTGTTGATTACGCTATGCATTCACTTTCAACATGCTGTACAATGGTCAGCAGCTATTTACTCAGAAACTGGGTTTTCTTTATTGAGATTGTTAAAGCCGACGCCATTTCATAGATCAGAGCTTGGAAACACAACTAGTCACCTTTTTATAGTTTTAGTGCTTTAAATAAAGAAAAGTTTGAGATAGTGCCAAAATATTTCCTTTTACAAACAACTTATAATGTACACTACCTCACAGGGAATGAGTACAGAAGCGTATTTACTTTTTTCTTTGCTTATGCAATATTTTCTTTCTTGTCTAAAAAAATTGTTCCAATTCTGCAGAAAACGTATGATAGAAGAAATTTAGCAACTGAAAAAAAATGTTAATCAATGAATTTTTATTTTATTTTTATTTTAAGACAATTTTTTCAAAAAATCTAAAATTAATAATCTTTAATTTTTCAGGTATGTAACCCAAATGGATTTGACTAAGTTATAACTAACACAATAAATGGGTGGTAAGTTATCTTAAATTGAACTAACTCTCCATTTATGTATTAACGTATGAGTAGAATGATTCATTAATTATTTTTATTTTATCCAAAAATTCTCACAATGATATAAAAGCATATTAAAATACATTCAATGCAAAATTTTTTCAATAATTGAAAACTTAAAGTAAAAACGTGAAATTAAAAGTGGAATTTATGATGTTCAATAAAGTAAAATTCCATATTGAATATTTCGCAGAAAATTCTTTAAATACTCGTATTTTCAAATTCTAATATGTGCCCGATATAGCGCACATAGCATAGCATAGCGTAGTCATTGCACGAACTAAACATGGATTTAAAGAATTTTCGACAAATTGCCTGTGGCTAACACTCTCATTCCACCTGTTGATTGAGCTTTGAAGAGGACGATATTAGCAGCGGCTTAATAAAACCGAAAGGTGAAATAATGCCCGTGAGAGCAGGGCATGATTTCAATTGGTTATTTGAGTACGATACATGCAATTTATGTATATGTGAAATATATACACCAATATGTTTACTGCATACCATATAAGCCCTTGTTGATTTCCGATGGCTAATGGCATCGTATGTGTATTACATGCTGCTAATAAGCCGAATAGTACGAATTTTCTAGAAGTGATGGTTCCAACCCGTTATCCGATAATTTCATATTTTCATATTTTATCCAGTAGTCCCATAGCGAATTTTTCAAATAATAATATCGAAACCGCACTTGCGTATATCCGCTGTCTCTTATTTGAGTCAACTTTTTTTTTATTAAATTGTTTTAAAACAAGTGCAAGTTCAAATTGACCGTTTTCCGGGTACACCCGAATATAGCCTTACTTACTTGGCTTTTGGTACACTTTTTATTTTTTGCAATTCTATACATTCTTACTTCCAATTTATTAATGTAGTTGTAATAATCTTCGCTGTTTTCATAAATATTTTGGTTGCAGTTCATAATCAGATTTAACGGCATTGCATTATCTACATATTTCATTGTTCTTCAATGGTTATTTTTCCCAACTCAACTATCTGCAGAGTAAGCTTAGTTTATTAATCGACCGCATAGCTACTAAACTTTATTTTAATTTTCTTCAGACCGATGTCTCATTTACTTAGCCATCCCTTTGGCAGTTTACCTTACTCTAAATTGCATCGTTATCCAATTATGAGCTTTTAAAATTTTATTGATACGATGTGTTTATGTAACAAGTTATTTTTGCTACCCAGGGACCTTTTATAGCATACTAGAAGTCAGCTGTTACGTTTGAATGTACGCTTACCTTAATACAAGTAAAGAGAATACTGACCAGCAGTAGGCGCTCATTTGGCTACTGCGGTGGCTCCAAAACTTACAATTAGTATTTGTCCCATTTTTGAATATATGTACTATATGTTATATTTGAATGTAGATATAGACGCACAAATAATTATGTTTCCTTTTTGTGTTCCATCTTCTCTTATCTTTTTCCTTGAATTTTCATAAATTTCCGTATTCCTGTGACTACATTTGATAGTTTTAGTTTCACAGCTTCATACAACACAGTGTACATTCATGTTTGTTATAAAGTTTCATTGTGGTTTCAGTGCTGAAAACTGCATCGTCCGCGCCAAAAAGGTTGTTTTACAAAATTTATTTCGATTTTACAGTCTGCTGCTTGGAAGCTCCAGTAACTGGCTCTGCTGCCGCAATCATTATACTCGTGTGGGATTATTTTGTGTGAGCCTTTGTATATTTACGATGAAAGCGTCATTGAGGGTGTGTGCGATTCGTTAGAAAACCATTTTTGAACTCTTGCGGCATCTTCGCTCTACTAAAAGAAAGAAATTTGTGGGGGAACTGATTATGTACCAACCAAGTAATTTCGGTTACAGCGAAAAGTGACTGTACATAACGACATACATATGTATATGTCTATGAATACATAAGTATACATATTATATTATAGTTTCAATTTAAATTTAACAGAGAGTAGTTGCGTGGAAAAACAGACAGCGGGATACATTTCATTATCGAGGTAATACTACATATGTGACCTGGTCCACGGAAAGGAGGCTTAGGTGTCAAAAAATCCAAAAATTTTTCACTTTTTCGTTGATTCGGATGGAAGATGAGATTTTTAACAGCTGTTTCCCAGAAAACTAGTTTTCGCACGTTAGCTCCCTTTTCGTAGACCAGGCCACATATATACATGTTTTGAAAGTGGGTATAGTGTTTTATTATTAAGTGAAAATACTAATAGTTTATAAAAAACTGGCTCGCTGGTTATACACTTAACCCTTATGTTGCCACCCGGGTACCCGGGTACCCACCGGAGTGTATTTTGTTGAATAATAATTTTTCTAAAAAAGATAGGCTAAAATCCTCTTGGATCCCCATGGTTTAATCGATTATCTAGAAAATTGTGCATTATACATAGTTTAAATTTTTTTCTTACTTCAGAAATGTTA
>NW_017537453.1:31094-46697 GCF_001853355.1 Bactrocera latifrons
TCTGTACCTAATTTATATGGTACATTCAAGTAGAAATACCTTTCTAAGATGTCAATAAATAGGTCCTGATAGAATGCACCCAATTATTTTTACGTATAACGCACTTATAAGCACGAATGTGCGTACGGGTACCCGGGTACCCTGGGCGGCAGACAGTGTGATTTTTTTTGGGTGGCAACATAAGGGTTAATGCTAAATAAATTGGATATTTTTATAATGTCGATTGATAGCCTTAGTTCCTTTATTTTTTTTTTTGGAATTAATTTAGTCGGTACATTTAATTCTAAATTGGAATCGTAATAAACATAAAAAACCCGTAATAAACTTCTCTATTTGTTGAACAAACATTGCAATGAGTGAAATAAAAAAAGTAAACACTTCGAATAACATGCACCATTAGTGACAACTTCAAAACGCAACTTTTTGCAAATGTTCTCTTTTATGTTACACATTAGAGAATTTCTTAATCAGCATGCAAACCTTTTGTTCAATACTGTATCATTTATTTTATTAGAAATATTACATATGTATATAAAATAAGTCGTTCCAAATAAGAGCATCAGTGCCTTATTCAATTACTAATAATTGAATATGTTATTATTTGGCGTTTTACTTTTTTGCTCGTATTTTGAAGTGTATTTCAATTTTCTTATTTACATTCTAACACATTTTTCACTAATGATTCCCTTTCTGTTATACACTTAATCAAAGATGAATTTAGTGCCTATGAAAATAAAATGTCTTCAAATGGCTGACGTGTCGCCATGTCAATATAAAGACAAAGAACAATTTCAAGTCGTTTATTTGAAGTCGTTTTTATCTGAAGCTGGGCCTTCAGTTTTGGCGATATCGACCTAGTACTTTGCAAATCTCTTTTTCTCCCCAAGAAGCAGAACATTTGTGAGAACAAACCCAAAACATTGGCATAATATCTGTTGAAATTTGAAATTATTAGGACTGAGCACCTATAGAATATAGCGTCATACAAACTCACCCATTAACATCAAGTTGTATGGAAACTGTTTTTATATATTTTTTTATTCTTGCAAAGTTATTATAGCTTCAATGTAATCGAAGCTAATGTTTTTCTTGATTTTATTTGAATCATCAGAGTCACAATCTTAACAGAGAAAGCAAATGTTCGGATAGTCAAAAACGTGTTGGTGATTTTCAGTAAGAACTTCTTACTTTTTATGTTTATTGTTGTAGAAATATCGTGATATATGTCAGTATATTTTAAAATTCCATTCTTTAGTGATCCTTTTGAGTCCTATATGTAATATATTTTTTTTATCGAAATTATTACTCCTTACACCTAAATGGGCATTAAAAATGCGCCAAAAAATTACTTAAATTTGAAGACTTTCAGCTGCTCAGTTCTGCTTCAAAGAAAAGAACGGATGTAATTAACAACTTATATGCCCCCTAAACACAAACCTGCCATGCAAATTTTATAGCCCTGCATATCGCTTCTTACAGCTGCACGCATACACGTTCATGGCAGGCAGGAAATAAAGAGAGATGGCACACATCGGCGCACGTTGCTAATTTCCTCTTCAATTTGTTTTCGAAAATGTGATTTTTTACAATAAGCGAATATGACTCACCATTACTCTGATGGTTGTATACCAATATCCTTAAATTCCCCACCTATTCCATTGAGTTCTACTCTTATTGCAGTTAAACTTTGTGCACGGGTACCTATAGATATGCGGCTGTTAATATTAACATATATACATATTTGATATCGCGTTGTCATAACTGCTTTAGTGTGTGCAGTTACTACAATATAATTTTATCGATAATTTGGGTTAACAAAACAGATGATATTCACTTTTTATTCACATAAGGACTTTTCTCTTAAACTAGATATAAACCCATGCAATTACTTTCATATCAATGACTTACTTAAGGAGAATATTTTTTTATAATTAAATACTATTATATGCGAATAAAAATATACAATAGGGCAATTCACAATTTGGTGCAAATGGTCTTGCATATTTGAAATTGCAAATGAGCGAGGCATATTGTTGCTTTTACACTAACAAAACATACATACTGAATAAATCCAATTTATTTTCTCCACAATAATAACAACTTATGTCATTCAACATTTGTATATACTTTATTTTACCAATATGCATCTTTGTGTGTACTTGTTTGTATCAACCTAACTTCTTTTTTTTTTTTTGCCTTTATTTATACATTGCCTTCGTTTCTATAACAAAGCTGAAATTTAGCAATATTTCCACGCACAAGTTACTAGAAAATTGAAATTTTAGCAGAAATAAGCAATGGACACAGGGTCAAAGCAGTTGATCTGAACAGAGTACATTTTACATATGTCACTACCAAAAAAAAAAAAAAAAACAATCGCTCGCTAAGAAAAGGACTGAAATTCATTTACTAACTATTATATATACACCAATATATGAGTATATAAATGAAAGAAATATTTTTGCCGCTTTGCTAATTTTTGACCTTTTATATTGAGTGTCTCCGTTACAGTGAGAGAGTGAATACCTGAGAAGGAGACCAAACCTTCGTATTAATTCTGCCTTTTAGAATTGATAGATTCCAAAATACTACCGCGCAGTAATTATAAAAAAAAATCATAAGCAAATTAAGGTCTTTCCTTTTAAAAGATGCGTCCTTAACTATTTTGGTATTAATCACACGAATAATTTACATATGTACTATCAAATAGCTTAGTGACTTAAGTTTCTATTTCAACAGAAGAGAACTTCTTATTAGTGACTTAGGTGCAGTTGCATTAAATATTTTTTATACTACTGAGCCAGAGATACCCAGCGACAATTCAACAAAGCATAAGCATACATATTGCCGAGGCCAATTGCATTTTTAAATGATTATTTTAGTCAGAATTATGACTGACGCTTTAGTCCCTCTTTTCTTTCTGAGCACTATTTTTTACTCTTGTGGCACAATTTAAGTAACCAAGCATATAGCACATACTTTAGTATATTGCTAAGATATTTATTTTTGGTTCCATGATGTTTATGCACATACATCATGCATACATAATTTTATACTATCTTTTAAACGGCCATGTGAACAAACAAATTTATATATAGCTAATTCAAAGGTGAAAGTATTGTGTATGAATCTACGCCTTGAAACAAATTACAAATTATTAAATTTTATTATCAAAATAATAATTGAAACTTTTTGTACTGGTTTGAACTTTAAATCTGTAATAATCGTTCACTTGCGCTCGCTAATCGTCGAATTGTTGAACATTTCCAGCATACAGTTTTTATTAACATAATGCTCAAATGTCAATAAGAGAAGGAACCGCTCGAAGTTATAAAAATATTGCTGCTGTTTAAGCAGATGTTGCTGACGTTCTTTAAAAATGGCGAAAAGTTTTCTCACTCAAGAACTGGACTACCTTGTACGTCGTGAATTTGCTGATTTTGGCTTAGAACGACATGAAAGTGAAAACGATTTTTTTAAGAAAATCATGTTCACCGATGACGGTCACATTCATTTGAGTGGTGCGGTGAATGATTAAAACTGTCAATTTTGGGGCAAAGAAAATTCATAAATTAATAACGAACATTCATTAAATTTACCTAAATTGACTGTATGGTGTATAGATCGATGATAACCAACTTTTTATGACCGCAATTTGAAGAGTTGATGTTGACAACATCTGGTGCCTACAAAACGAGGGCGTACAATAACCGAATTGTTATACTGCTTCTTTTGGGATTACTTAAACATTATTATGTTTTTCCAATTAAACACAACAAACTCTAGCTTCTTCGCAATTAAAAAATACTCCTAAATAAAATATTCAGCTTTTAATCAAAATTCCTTTAATTCCATTGTAACTATATTTGATTTTTTTTTTTTTTGTTAATTAGGTAGAAGATACAGCAATCTGACATATTTTTGATTTTATTTTTTCTTGTTTGGCTTCTTCTTTTTTGCTTTGACGAATAGTTTGATTTTTTATGCTCAGACATGTAGCCATCAAAATGTCAAGGGTGTCGACGTCCAACACTTGCTGTCGACACTAATTATAACATGATGGTTTGTGATTAATGTTCATTGTTGACATAGCGGATAATGTCTATACTATATAAGAGTATAATAAAAATACTACGGATGAGCGATAAGTATAGAAGAGCAAACACTAATGAAGATGGAGTAGTACATCGTAATTTTTTCTGGTACATGAGATACCAGCAATGTTGGAACATATGCGGATGTCGCTTAACGCCATTTTTTTATTTTTCAGTTCGGCAAGTATCTTCAATGTTGGTTAATGGCGTGTATGTTAGGGTGGCAGCTTAGGTGATGATGATATCTTGAACTCTTGAACTGAGTTTCTGAATCTCGCTCTTCACCATATTTATTTCAAGGTCTTTGTGTAAGTTAATATTTATAAGTGAGTGTGTTCGACAGATATCTTTGAATTAGATCTATGTTTGATTTACTTGCAGTTCTGAGATTTGTATTCCATATGCCCAAATTGGTTTTAAAATGTTTATATATATATATACCACCTTATTTTTGAGACTAAGTGTCGATTTGGGACCCAGTAGCCAGTACATTTTTTGTTTTTTTTTGCTTTCATGGTGAAGGTAACATGCGCTGATTTTCTGTCATTTACCATAATGTTCCAATTTCGAAGCCAGGATTCAACTGCGTTTAGTTGTTTTTGAACAGTTTAATACGATTCGTTTGCAGAGTAAGTAGATGAAAGAATGGCGGTGTCGTCCGCATATGTGGCAATAGTTAAATTTTCGGCATTTCGGCAGTAAAAAACCGTGCACAGTGTTGGCCCAAGCAGGCTGCCTTGCGGAGCACATACTTTGACTTCATATATGTGGGAAGTGTCATCATTAATTCTAACCTAAAAATGTCTGCAATTCAGTTTAACGTAATAAATTGGTGTATCCATTTGACTTGGATTCTCAAGAAAGTCTAAACATTTTGGCGCTGATGGTCAGTATTGAGAGCAAAAGGCTTGAAAGTATTTGCAAGGCGATTGGCAAAAACGTCGGCTTCTTTTGTCAGATTTACACCAAGAGTTGTTTTCATATTTTATCGGTACTTGTCGCTTCGGAGTACGTTTCAGATATTTAGTAGCTTTCTACAGATTGTACCGTTTTTATTTGGATCAGCATTCTTAAGAAATTCAGCAATATATTGTACTTTTAGCTCTGCCAGCTTGGACTTTAATTCTTTAATTGCTTTGCTTAGCCTGGTTTTGTCAACCGGATTTCTGCTATTTTGCCACAACCTTCGAAGTCGTCTTTTACTTTGTCTTAAACCTCAGCTAGTCGCTCCTTAGTTGTGTGCATCTACTCCGGCCTTTCGGCCTCCATACTGTAAGGTTAAGAAGCTTACGGGACACACAAAGAATCTGAAGACGAGGTGGAAACATCTCAAAACTTCCTTCCTAACTATACCGCGTTTACGACCACCAAACTAGTGTGAATACAAATTAAACGCCGGTGCAAATTAGTATTGGTCACTAGGGGCTTTGCTGGCTTATAAGATCGAATACAGGAGTTCAGTACACAAAGGTCTGTAATTAGTAGTCCATGCGTGATGTCTGTACCAACCACTGCAACCATTAAAGACATCCTAAGCTCATAGCTGTCGTACCTTAGTACGCATTATCCAAATATTTGGCTCTAACTTCACTCTTATTTTTTTATATCTAATATTTTCGTTAAACGAGCTTAGCGAAAATCGTGTAATTAGGTTTCTATGCTTGAATAAAGACATTTATTTACATTTACCCTTCACAAAAATTATTAAATTTTCAACTAAGAAAAAGCCGAGTTAGTGAGTTATAAGTTTGAATTATCTCTTACATTTCACATCAATAATTGACCTCAGCTCAACGTAACCTAACATTTTTTCTCATGAAGCTCTTTGGTTGTCGGAACCGTCACATTCTAGTCCTTTTATGGAAAATTTTTTTATTTACCATAATATCCGCACTAAATTAAACATAATAAATATAAATATATTTTTCGACTCTTTCATGCTATAAGAAATGCATGTGTAAATAGTGAGTATTATAGCTTCGGTACAGTCATATTATGTAATTTCATGTATATTGTATAAAAATTCTTTATAAATATGCTAGCAATCAACAACTTATATAACAAGGTCGGCAATATTTATCTTTTGACAGAAGTTGACGCGTATATGATTGAACGAAAGATATCAAGCAATCAAAATAATGTAGGGAGCAAATTGAAAAATGGCAAATTGAGTCGTATATGACTGAAAAGTTTGGTTGAACAGCAAATTTACTAATAGCAACCAAATGTTTGTGCAAAAAAAAACAAAAAAAACCAAGATTAAATAAAAAGTCCACAATTACCGCTATTGGAATTAATATAGCTAAAATAATATTATTGTCTTATATATTTGAAAACTAAAAAATAAAAATACTACATGAAAGTAAAATTTCCTATTCTACACTATATATAATAGAATACTCACTCAAAACCAACCAGGATAATCAAATAATTTTGATAAAAAATAAATCTCCCGAAGGATTAAATTGATAAAGCGAGCAGCAGCACAAAGTAAAGTGTAATTAAAATTCGTTGTCTGCCTTCGCAGCTAGAGTAGTGGCTTGCTAGTAATTAAATGCTGCAACAAAGCTCTTGTTTTCATTGCTTGAACACATGTCACTCTCTCGAAAAAGCAAGAAAATTGCAAATCTAAGGATTATGTAGTGGTGAAGACAACATACATATATATACTAAAAGTTTGAACAAAGCAACGTTAACAACTACATAACAACATGAAATTACAGAAAGTACATAGAAATTGTACTGTTATTTGTAGCGCTAGTACTTTTTTTTCCCTAGAAAGTTCAATTTTAAAGTGAAGATAAAGGCACAAAACCACCATTTTCCTTAATTGAAATGGTGACAACTGAGCTATTTTTGGAATTAAATTAGCTGAAGGCAAATGCTATGACATCATTTGGAAGACATATACGCAAGTGCTGCGTTAAACTCAGTACATAAGGACTGACAATACAGAAGGCCGTTCATATCTTTGCTGGCAAATCGAACTAATTTCATTCAATTGAAGATAAATTCGTAGTCCTGTGTTAGCTATAATACAGTGCAAAATTAGAATCATCTCCTTCAAATGGAATAAAGAATAGTTATATTTAATACCAATATAATAATTGAATACCAAATTGTATATATTTTCATATTTGATCAAAGACGAGGAAATACCTTCAGACGCAAGCAAAACTTTCTTTTATAATACATTTGCGAAAGGAGTCAACATGGTTATTCGACGAAATCGTAAATGAATTATGATAAAATTTGGTATTTCGTATCTACATTTATCTATATTATAGGGTGTGTTCCAAAGTAAACAGGACTTAAAAAAAATGTGTTTTTTTTTTGTGGGCAAAATCAATTTATTTTATTTGGATTTTGAGAAATTTTTGGTGGTCAGTCAATTAGAGCGGAACAAACCGTGCACACACCTTTCGTAAGCCAAAATGTTCGGTCAAAATGCGATAAAGCGATATTTTTTGAGTTGTTCAATTTCATTTCCATGAATTTTAATGATGATTTCGGCTGATTTTTGATGAATTCGCGCACAGATTCGATGGAATTTTCTGTGATCAGGGATTTTGATTGGCCCACATATTCGTACATCATACTTCGTCATTTATGTCCTCACAACTGAAACGTTTCGGTAAAACAAATTTGGCATTTTTGCTAACTGACATAAAGTGAAAATAATACATGCAGTTTTAGAAAATGAAAAATTGTTTTAAAACATTATCACATTTTTTGTTGTTTGTTCGCATAATATTACATTTTTCTGTTCACTTTAATCCTATCTGTGATATGTGGTATAAACAGCTATTTACAGTCGATGACAATAGCATTTAAAGAGTTTATTCCGGCTTTTCGCGATATTAAATTTAATGAACTGAAATTAATTAATAAATAGTTGTAAATTTGGTTGAAAACAGTATTTTAAAGATTATCGTCAAAGTTTTGAAATATAGTAAATCGTGATACGTTTTAATGATGGTTATGGTGGACTACAAATTTTTTTATGGCATAATAGATCAACTAAGCACAAACAGTAAAAGAAAGAAACTTTTTGAACATTTCGAAAAGGTTCTAAGCACTATTGTTGTCGTTGGTTAATTTATTATTACTAATATAGTAAAACTTCGAATAGCTGCTTAGTTCTTCGGAAAATTTGAAATTGATTTAAGCCGCTTATAAAAAGTATGCAATAAAGGAATTATAACAAACATAACAATTTCAGAATTCTGGGGTTAATAAACTCATTAAAATTGAATAAGATCACTACAAAAATGATGACTTAGGACAACAAAACTCTTTGAAGCAGAAAAAGGGTATACCCGTTTCCGAATAAATGTTAGGCATTGTATATATTCATTGCAGCTTTTATTTTCTATTTCTCTTTTAACATATATTATGCTCTTTTATCAAATTCTAAACATTCATAAGCACCCTCCTTCACATTTAATGGCATATATTGTTTGATCTTAATACAATGTCTCGCTTTCGTTATTATTACTACAAGTTTGCTTACTAACAAATATTTATAATGACACATAATTCACTACTGCTTGACATGGTTGTGAATGGCACTTGTTCATCGATACTCATTGTTGTCCATATTAGGTTGGGCGATCATTATCGTCCTTTGCACACCTGATATTCATATTACTCATCTATCGATTGAACACATATGACGACTTAATCTTTCCATTTTGTTTTTGACTTGATTTTGCAATTTCCAAAAGCAGCACTTAATAAATAATTTATTTGATACATTAAACAAGAATTAAGTGTACATGTGGCATATTTGATAAGAAAAAGTCATCAAAAAAGGAGCAAACATATGGAGAACATTTTACGCTTACTTTAACATAAATCTTCTTTAAACTCCTGCCATTAATAATGCGTTTTTAAGAAAATATAACGACAATTTAACTATATGACTGCGTTCTTGTCTTGCTAATGATTGCAGCTTCTAATATACCAATTCTCGTGACAAATGTTACACATGCGCCATGTCAACTCGCCACTTTCTTATGGCAATGCTATATGCAACAATTAATTCGCAATAAGCTAACTTACACTATTGATCTTCGCACTTTTGTTATGCAGTAAGCCACATTAGTCAAAAATAGCATAATATATGTATGTTAAGAAGTAAGCTGGAAATGTTGAAAGCTAAAAATTAAGAAAAATATGAAAATAGTAAATAAAGGAGTAAAGTAAAGGTATAACCAGAGGTGCAAAGCAATTCTTTTATGTATTAAACGGCGAGAAAACCATTGACGATTTTTGGAAAAAAAAGCAAAAAAGGAGGGAAATGAAATTGAGCGATGCCATTCTCAGCCAAATTTTGTGAAGTTTTATTAAATAGAAGAGTTTTCTATAAGAGGACTCGAGTATGATCGGTCAGCTACATACTATAGTGGTTCGATATAGCGGGTCCGCTGTTAGCAGAAAATCTTGAGATTTTTGTTATGCGCGTATTAAAAATAATATTTCACGTTGCCCAAAGAGCAGTCAAATTCCGGTATAGAGCAAATCCAGAATTTGTGGAAGCATAATATGACATTACTGAGACTACGAAAACTATAAAAAAACACAAAAAAGTTGATTTAAATGGCTGCAGTAAATAAGCTAAAAAGCTAAAATAAGTTTGTTTAATTTCCTTTTTTCAAAGACTTCCTTGTAAGCAATTAAAAGTTTGCAAGCATTTAAATTTTTGCTTTAAGTATATAAATATGTCTGTAGTTATGTATATTTAGGGCATTTAGCAGCGCACACGAATAAATTTGCTGCGGTCAGAATTTAGGTAAAACAGTTTATTTTAAGATGCGACCAAAGTTGTGGGCAATTAGTGGTGAACTTACAAATTGCAGTAGTTGGTGTGTGATTCGTGCGTACATACGTATATCTGCGCAAGGTGAGTTCTAAATTCTCGTTTCTGATTATATTTTTATCATCTCAGAGCAAATTTGAATTGCTGTATGTTCAGTGTTGTGATTTAAGTATTGCTACCCACTCACATGCTTAGCCACATAACTACCAATAAACCTTTGCAACATATGAACATACACAATTTTTACTACAAAATAGCTGTAGTTTATAGTTTCTAGCATTTTCTCGTCTAATTTTATTTTGGTATGTATGAAGTTGTCATATGACTATATGTCGAAATAGTCGTAGTGTAACGCAAGTTATATGTACAAGATATACTAAGTTTGCAAGGAGTTTGTAACACCCAAGAGAATCGTCGGAGAACATATAAAATATAGCTACATATTGTATATCTAAATGATCAGCGTGATGAGCTAAGTCGATTTATCCCTTCCGTATGTTGGTATACATACAAGCTAGTCCCTCAGTTTTTGAAATATTGATCTGAAATATTTCACGCAGTCTCCTCTCCCTAAGAAAATGTTCTTTTGTCGGAACCGCCGTTATGGGATCATTATAGCTTATAGCTACCATACAAACAGAAATATCAAAATTGCGATCTTTTATGGAAATCTTTTTTGTTTTTTTTTTTCGTTAGGTATCCTCATGAAATTTGGCATGAATTATTCTTCAAGCCAACGGTGCAATCACTGGCGAAATTATTTCGATTTGATTACTTTATCATATATCTGCTATATATACTGGCCAATGAAACTCAAGTTTTTATATGATATCATTTGCCAACTCTTCCTTTGTAACTGAAATTAATGTTTTTCAAGTTCTATTCGCAACTTATGTATTTACATGTAAACACATAACAATGCATTTTTATAATAAGCCCGTATTTCGACTGTCATTCAATAATTTATTTATCAGTTGGAAAAAGTGAAGTACATATGTTCACAAAACATTTTAGTCATGTGAGCTTATATGATACAATAAAGTGAAATTAAAATTTAATTTTTTATTAATTTGAGAAGAAAAATAATATTTTGTTGGTTGCAAATAGTTGCTAGCTATTTCGTCATACACTTACAGATACAAACACTCCTTCGTAAAGCTCAGAAAGTAAAGTATGTGTATTTAACTTTTGATTGTATATGACAGTGAGATTTCTAAGGAAGCGTTGTAGCTAACACACAAAATGCAGGAATTAATAAAGAGCACACTGTTACTAACAGTTTTATTATCGAAAAGTATGTGCAACTGATATACGCTTTACAACGATCTTACAATTACCCACAGTACGATTTGTCTTTTGCCTCATAATAGACCTCAATCACTTTCAGCTAAAATTTTATTGAAGTCTGAAATTAGGAAAATATAGCTGCGGCCACATTCACGAAATATGATTATAGAATACAATAGCAATCGGAAATTCAATGATTGCAATTTTGATTTGACTTGCATTATTTTGTGAGACAGCGATACAGCGATTGTGTGATCACGGGGCATAAACTTTGAATAGAGCTTTCATAAAAAAATCGGAAAATAACTCAAATTGTTTTTATTAATATCTTCTTTGAGAGCAATGCAATTCATTGATGAATACGTAATGTTTTTGGAACCAACTATACCAAAATTTTACTAGTGGCTTCAAATTGCTATTTAATTAATGCATGTATATGTCTGTCTCTTATACACATCTAGATGTGTATAAGAGACAGTGCCACAACTGCAAGCTTCAAAATAACTAATCCCTATTTTTATAAAGAATAAGTTTAAGAAGTTTTTTTGATGTCTTTTGAGTAGCAGATATCCCTTTCCAACTCATTTTACGGCCATACTTATACTAAATTTTACTTAATTAAAGGATTTGAGCTGTTTAATTTTATATTTTTAAGAAATGTTAAAATTCAATCTAAAGAAAGTGAAATTTGCTTTTCAGAGATATTAATATAAATTCTCAGTACGATTTACAACAGTTCGAGGAGACAATTTTTTTGGAAATTTTTAATGTTGCTAATCTGGTATTTTATGTGATTGAAAAGGGATGGAAAATTTGAATTAATTTTTAATTTTTTACTCTTTCTTATAAAAAAGTATATACAACCACCCATATCAGCACTCGATCCATACAATCAAGGAGTTTAGCATAAAAAATATTTGTCCTATAAGCACATATAATTTATGAAGTGTAAAATTGATGCAGTAAAAATAAAGTTAATTTTGTCGAGACTGAAAGTAACGGTTACAGTATGGTTAGTATAAGTGAAGCTTTAGGAACGACAAAGATACGCTAACGTCATATATGTAAATACATATGTCGATAGCGGTAATAAGCATAAGGGCATGTATACTCGCATGCCTCACAAGAGTATTACCCTTTAGGAAAACTTTAAAGCTTTTAGGATTCTGTTAAGTGAACTTTCGTTCCTGTAGCTTTATATCTTCGATAAAGGTTGCGAAAACACGCTGCATTTGGTTCAAGACTGTTTGTCATTTGTGTGGAATCAGAATTTCAAACGAATTTTCCGTTTGGTTTCTGCTCTATATTACTTACATACATACTTGAGTATATTTGCGAAATAAGGCAATAAAGATATAGCACATAACATGAACTCGTGCAAACGAACCACCCACAAATGCAAGCACCTACGCACACTAATAAAACCGTGTATATAAAAATATACATTCACTTTCGAGTACTCTAAAATTTTTATATATTTAAGGTTTTTATATTCCTTTGAACACTATAAACTGGAACGAAAAAATTATTTAGAATGGATTGAAAAAATGTAGAACGTTGATTGATAAAAATATTGCGTGATAAAGTAAAAATCTTCAAATTTATTGTAAATGTATTAGTTGGGTCGCAAAACTTCGTAAATAATATTCTAAAGCAAAAAAATTAAAAAGAGAGCTTGATTGTTGATCGCCTTATACTTTGCATGACAAAAAAACGGACCCTTTTGTGAAATCAGGACAAATTTCAGCGAAAGAAGACTTTTTAAATAACGAACAATTTGGGGTCGATTACTAAACGGTAATCTACCGGGGCGTGACGCCGGCATACAGAAAGGAAAAGCTTTTGCCGTTAAACATAAAAAGTAACGCGGTCCCAAAAAAAGTTTCGAACTATTTCATTCAGTTGTGAAGTTAAGATTCATATTTATGGAAATTATTGTAAAAGTATACAATGGCCTAGTCAATTCCTTGGTCCCAACTCGATTGAGAACTTTGCGGAGTGTCCTTGAGAGCCTTTAACAGCTTTTTCAATAAAGAAACAGTCGGATGATACTCCTTTGGAAACATGCCGAATACAATTGGAAAACTTATAAATAATCACAAAGTATGTACCATACATATTACTTAAAACTCATTGTCGAAATAAAGGAAAATTGAAAAAAAAAAAAATTGTTTTAATATTCTAAATTAAAGACATCCAACATATTTAGGTTTAATAACAAGAAAACAAACCAATTGTTTCGTTACAAATATTCCAAAGATTTTGAATAAAAACTGCTGCTTAAACCTATTATTTTGTCCATAAGTGTATATAGCAGTGTGCTAATAGCTGTCTCCTTTATTTATAGAGTTAACGCAGTACGCCATGAAAATGAATTCACGAAGAAGACGGTGAAATCCTTTGATATAGGAAAAAAATATTCGTATGCTTGAGTACTTAAGTAAAGAAATATTTAGGCATATGTGAGCGTCTTTTTATTTTGTTTGTAAGCGGACCCTTGCAACAGGGTAGGCGACCTGTAAATGTTATTTGAGTTTTACTTGTTGTTTTTGTTTGATCTTAAAGCCTATACATTACCTACTTACGTGAATGTAATTTAGTGCTTACATGTCTTGAAAGTGTTAACGAGTTTGTGTTGTTTAAGTTTTATTGTTAAGTTTGTTTGGAAGCTTATGCTATAGTGACTCGATCTTGACATTTTTTTCAGAGATTGCCTAACACTATAGCCCTTGTCAAAATTCTTGAAAATATACTATACATATGAAAATGTATGTATATTGTCAAAACCAAATTTTAAAAGTCACTAGAATCCGATCATTTAGTTTGTATTGCAGCTATATTTTATGGTGGTCCGATATCGGTTCCAATAAATGTGCAGCCTTTTGAAACGAAAAGATCTTGTGCAAAGTTTCAGAACCATATCTCAAACACTGCGGGACTAGGTGGCGTATGTACAGACAGACCAATAGACAGATGGACATGACTATTTCGAATGAGCTCGTCACAACGAAAGTTTATATATATATTTTATAAGTTCTTCGACGTTTCATTTGGGTGTTACAATACGAGTATATACTATTCAGTGTATAACAATTATCAATTGTTTTAAAGTACGGTGCATAGATATACAGAAATGTATTTATGTATTTTTCCTCTGAACCTATTCTACTAGAGGAAACTGCGCTTACCATGCAGCGTTTTAAAAATTTTAAAGAAATTTAACTTTATCCAAGGTTTTGTTAATTTTAGGCTTGGTAAATTTGAGTTTTTCATCAAATCAAAAACTGAGAGGTCGTTGTATGGAGTCTACTCTGTTTCGAAAACAAATATTTAAGAGTAGATATGTTGAACTGAATGGTTACATTTTAGAAGCCTGTAGCTCAAAAATATTTGAAATATCAGTTAAAACTTTTAGTGTGTTATTTTTTTAATTTTTATATAATATAGTTGTAACTAAAAAGTTTATTTAGCTACTAGTATTAGTGACTTGCTAGTGATTTACGCATTAGTACTCTTATTCTCGTAGTAATTTAAATATAAATAATTAAAAACGTGGGAGTTTTTTCAGCAGCAATGCTTTCATCAATAATTAAACACTTATTTGAATACAAAACCAAAAGAACGCAACGAATGTTTTAACCATAGGACATTTATACACATGCATAAAATTACCTATAGAATAATTGCAGAGACTTCGTCGTAACTAAATGACTCGTGTGGCCTTTGTTAATCGGATCACATTCAAATGTCAAATTTAATCTTTAGCAATGAAAAGCAAAAGAAAGAACTAGTTAATTATTTACCGTATAAAGACCAATCAGGAAAATAGTCGTATAGTTACTTGAATCCCAAATGACCTCTAAACAGAGCGTAGTTTTCCATTTTTAAATAGATTAAGAAAATTGAGTTGCAGTCGCTTGGCGCAGAAAATTCACTTAAAAGCTTATTTTTCAATGCAACCATTTCTGCGAATAACAATTTCATCAATAAACAGTATAGAAATCTCACATGGAATTTTTCAATTTTCTGGTTTTTCTTTTAAGGAAATTGTGCGGTCTACAGATTTTGTTATTTTAGTGAAAACATATTTTTACGTGTTATTTATATCAGAAATATTGAACCTGTAAATTTTAAAATTAAGCTAAGCAAGTAAGGCAGGGAAAAGTTCGGGTGTCACCGAACATTTTATACTCTCGCATGATAAAGTGATAATCGAGATTTCAGGCGTGGTTGTGAACCGATTTCATCCATATTTGGTACATGTCATCAGGATTTTAAGAAAATATTATGTACCGAATTTCACTGAAATCGGTCTAGTACTTCCTGAGATATGGTTTTTGGTCCATAAGTGGGCGACGCGATGCCCAACTTTTAAAAAGGCCTGCATGCAGCTTCCTTCTG